>NC_051210.1:45859902-45912402 GCF_015220075.1 Falco rusticolus | reverse complement strand
AAATCCTGTCTTTGTATGATTGATAAGCAAAAATTGGTCTGCTTGCAAATGGTTTCTGTTCAGCACGCTTCAGCTTAATCCTCTCTCCTTCCTGTGTATCAATGCTATAGAAGTCAGCAGTGGTGGTTTGGATTTTTGTTACTGTTACAACAATCTAATAACCATGTGTATTTGTTCCATGGCCAGCTTATCTAACTATTTTCTCGTCAGAACATTAAGTTTTCCTTGCAGAAGCATTTTAATAGATGTTTCAAAAGTCTGTTCCTGTTTGTCTTTGGCTGTGCCTCACAATACAGAGTTTGAAGGTTTTTACATAAACAAGACCAGAAAAATGGGTCTTCATGTGTATCGAGACTAATTGGTAGTTTTAGTTGGTTCAAGGAATTGTCACCAAATTACCACCTGATATTCCAGTCATTAAGGTCTCCTGTCACCTCTTCTCAGTTCTCTAAAACATTTCTGACAAACGGGTCTTTTTCTTAACTCAGTGTTTACTCTCTTTCCAGTAATGTAGAAAGGTTGCAGGCAGAATTCTTCTTCAGATCTTTCTTTCTCTCCACTTTCTCCACCCACCCACTCTGTGTTGTCCTTATCTTTTCCCCAGCATGCACAAAGCTTCTCCTGTTACAACTTTGCTAATTCTATCCTGGCTTCCCTACTCCTGGCAGGTGTCTGTTGAGTTGTATATGTTGCCTCTAATGATGGATTAAACAAAAAAAAAACCCCAAAAACAAGCAAACAAACCCAAAGAATCAGAAGTTTCATAATAGATGAGACACAGAGTTACCAACAGTATATATATTTTTTTTTTTTTAAATATAGAGCCATGCACTACCAGTATTTACCCACTGGCTGCTCAAGAGTAGCATTACCTACACCCAGGTTGAATGAACCTTCATTAGTAGGAAGTCCTCCCCCATTTAAATGTTATGTTGAAGATTTAATTATTTTTTTTACTTTTTTTTTTAATGAAGAACAAAGCATCATTGCATTTGACAGAGAAAATTTGCAGGCACTATTATCTTTCTCATTTTGAACAGTTGCTCAAATAAAAAAAAATTGCTTTGCATTACTTGCTTTGTTATCATTGCTTCTGTAAATTCAAGCAGGTTTTTATTTCATCAGAATTTTTGGCATGTCATGCAATTCTCCCTCCTAGGTGACTGTGAGTATTGCAGGTGGCTAGAAGCAATCTCCCAGATGTTTTGACTTTGGCCAAAGTTAATGTGGCACGACTTCTGCTCCTTTACAAAGTGCACTGGGGATTATGTATATAATTTTACAACAGTAATGTATTATTCAAACCTTTCATTGGAATCAGGATGTGTATTTTACTATTCCCCTACTCTTGTTTTGCTAATACATTGTTTAAAACCAAAGACTAAAGTCTTTTACAAATTTTAATTTCATATATTGACTGTTGTTGTGTACTCATTACAGTTGTATGTTATTCTACCTGGTAAGTAAAGATGATGAAAATGGTCCTGGACTTTCCAGGTGTATGCACAAAACGAGAAAGCATGGCAATATCTAAGCTAGCTTGAATGTGAGGCACATGTTTGCACAGCAAAGGCAGGCCTAAGTTTTTAGAAGACACTAATGAACAGGCAGGTCTTGGAGACTTCAGGAATGGAATCAGCTTCACAGTGGTACTACAGGTACATGAAATACTGTGTCAGTTGGAAAGAGTCACAGTAGTCAAAAGACTGCACCACCATACGTTTAGTATATCACCATACATTCTGACACGCCCCTCCTACAGGGCACATGCAGACATTTCCTGAAAGCCATCATTATCAAGCCAGCAGACCAGAGATGCATAAGAGGTCACAGCTCTACTCCTTAAGAATAATTTCTGGCTGAATTACAGCAGTAATGACAATTTTTACATTACAACTAACTAAAAGATTTTCTGTTCTATACTTCAGATAAAGCTGCCTAAAGAATTACTCAGTTTTCTAGGATTCCAGCTTCAAGAATTACCCACAACGAGAAATGTAACACAACTAAACACTTAAACTATCAGGTGCTAACACTTATTTTAGAAGCTTTACATCATTACTGCATCATTCACTGTGATGTGATGAGGCAGTTTATTACATCAATAACAAAAGATGAATGTAAAATGCAAAAAACCTGAAAGGACCACAGTCAAAAGATGGTGGGATGGAGACGATTGTGTACACAGCAGGCAGTGTAGAAAGAAAGAGGATGAAAAGCAGCATTGCCATGTAGAAGTTATTGGATCTGGAAGCCTTAAAGACCCTCTCTTGGGGGACATTGCAGCACATCACTGCCCAGCACTGCAGGTACATTGAAGTGTGGAGGCGGAACACGTTGATTGCTGGGAGACATGGAGCATAAAAAGATCCCATCCTAGAAAAGAAGAAAAAAAAAATAACCACTTTGTTGCAGGACTTCTGTATTCCTAGATATGCCATCCACTCCCTATGTCAATGTGCTTTGCAGTCATACACACTGTGCGCTCAGAAATCAAGTTCATAAAAACCATCTTTATATTTTTTTACTGGTCTTTTTTTGTCAGTCTTTTTTTAAGAAGAACAAGAGGCACATGAAGAGAATTCTCCATATGAAATTTTTGTTTCAAAGCTACAAAGCCCTCTTTCCCTGAAAACTAAATGATCACCTAATGAAATGTTTTTCACTCTTACTTTGTCCCTTTAGTTCAGGTAGCATCTCACTCGTGTTGTATAAAAAAGGATAGGCCTAAAGCTAGGTATTACCAAAATAAGCTAGTTTAGTCTTTATTATTATTCTTAATATGCTATCACCATTTTAGGAAGGATTTTTCTGCTCTAGTTGACATGTATTTTACTTCTATTACCATGGTTCTTTAGTGCTTTATTCCAACAAACTGTTTATTGATTCTGCTAAATATGGTTTTTTCCTTATTGTGTGTAGTTGCATGGTTATGACACTGAAGTAGTTGGGCCCATTTTATTTTTATCACACCTTGTTTATTGTATCATGCTGACTGAAAAGCAACTACTTTCATTTGGCTGGACAAACAGTGCAGAATGTAAGAAATCGGGAACCTACTTTTTCCTTAATCATTGTCCAGGTGACCAGGGCTGATCTACCTTGCCTCTGAGTGCCACAGTTTTTCTTTTTAAAAAACAGGCAATAGATCTAAGTTGTTGGAAAGACCTTCCAAGTACAGAAATACTATGACAGACTCTATGATATTAGTATCTTGCCTTCCTCTTTCAGTATATCTTCAATGAAAAAACCAAGGGTTTGCAGTTCTGCAGTTGAAGGGAGAGAGCACCTTGTGGTCCTGTTCCTTAGTCTCATGGAAATCAGTTGCAAAACACTCCTCAGTTTCGAGAAGTTCAGAATCTGGGTACCTTATGGCCATTGTCATAATATTTCAGTAGAATATTTATTATATGGTAGACAAATTCTTGCCAAAGCTTATTAATACAGATAAGACTTTCAAATTATATGCATCCCACTTGCTTTGTGAAAACACAGAGAAGGAGGTGAGAAGAGGTTTCCTAACTTCTCTCTCTTGTACACAAAAATAACTGGACACATACATGCCATTTGTATCCTCTCTTGCTCTGTGGTAACATCAGCTCACCAGCTGCACTTGAAACTCTCTTTTATTCTGTTTCAGATGAGGACAAGCATGTGCAATAGAATTTGAAAAGCTCAGATAGAACAGAAACCAATTTATGTATGTATTAAAGATAAACATGGTTTAGGCAGTGTATGTTTATCATAATTCTGTCAACCTTCTTTTATTCACCTGATGTATCTGGTTCAGTTTAAATCACCAGACATTATTTTGAAAAACATTAAAGGTTAGTGCCTTACCTGGCCATGCAAATATCAATTAGCATGTAAATGTGGTCCCAACCCTGCGACAAAGAATGCTATATCTAAATAGTATCACAAAAGCACAAGTCACAGTTTCTGTGCCAGAATGTGTATATTGTGGCATAGCAGAAGTCCACAGAGTCTTTACATGTAATGAAGTATAAAAATTATAGGTATGTATAGAAGTTTTGTTAGACAATAATCAGGAACTGACTCCCTCACAGAATCCTCAGCATCTCTCAAGTAGAAAATAATTTCCAACGTATCTTCAAAAGTGTTAATTACAACAGTAGGAAGTATCAGTGCCATCAATTGCACATAAAATTGCAAGCAGAGCTTATGCTATAGCCTCATCATTTTGATGAATAGCAGCCTGACAAACGTTTCCTACCAGAAATTTGAACACTAGTCCTAAGGCAGATACCAAGATGCCAATCACAAAGCTAAGCTGCTTCTCTAAGGTGCAGAACACAGTATGGGTGCTTCACATGCCAGCAGCTGGACTGGACACCCTTCAACGACACTCTTATGGCATGCCATCACTACTAGGCCATAGGCGGTGCAATGCTCATCCCCAGCAATGTACTCTCCTGAGCAAGCGCATGGTGCTGCTGTCAGGGCCCTCAGTGCATCCCCTCAACAGGGTTTGGTTGTGAGAGCTGCAAGATATTTTCAGCATCTTTCTTTGCTGTATTTCTGCAGCACTTCTTTGACATGTACACAACACAGAACCTTTTTGCTTTACAGAAGTGAGGGCTTTCACCAAGCAGAAAGTCTGATCAGCAGTCATATTAAATGTCAAAAATTAGGCCTTAGCAAGAACTAACTTTGAGAAGTCAATAGTGCTTGAGGAGGACAGTTCTCAAGGAACACTGAGAATCTTGCATGATGGCTCTACACACTGGTGTTCTTTATCACTCATCTAAAGTCCAAAAATGGATAGAAACATAGAACTCTTCTCCTCTAGGACTAAGGACTTATACTGAGCAGTAGCACTTTATGTGCATTCACGTGCCTGTACATATTGTGCTAGGTTAACAGCTGCACTTCATGATCTTAAAGTCTTTTCCAACCTAAATGATTCTACGACTCTAGGCTTCTATACATGAATTTGGTTTAGGACACATGAGAAAAGAGTGGTAAGGTATTTTGAAAGGCTGAAATTCAAAGTAAAACACTACAGGCCAGGTCATTGCTCCAGCAAGCAGTCAGTCAACAAAAAGATAAGATTCATCTATGCATTTTTTACTGGTTGATCTTACCAGCTCATTCCAAAACCCTGATCCATCTTGTCCCATAATCTTACCCCAGAACTAGTTTTGAAGTGGTCCCACTGATTGCAGTGTACCAGAGTTTGGTTTGTATTGTATTACACTTCCATCAAACTAAAGCAATGGGACAGAATCAGCATTTCAGAATGATCTTTCATAGATACAACTAAATACTGCAGTCCTGCAGGTGCAACATGCTTTGGCACACCTACCAGATCATGCCTTGGTTAAAGATCAGTCCCAGCACATTTCCACTTATATCAAACTCAGAATATGATGGCTGAAAGACATAATACAGATACTTTCATAAGGCTTACATGAAGGGTTTTAAGATGACTTACAGTAGATTAAATCTGTCATTCCAACAGGAGCAGCATACTGGCATTTTGTTGTAAGGCCTCTTGTTGCATCTTGTCAGTGAATTGTGAAACAATTACTCAAGGCCAACAGGTATACATTCATACAGCTTGCGGTATTTTACTGAAAATCTTTTTGAGATTGTTTGGAGGAAGGTGCTAATGGGAAATTTGAAATAGTTCTGGGTACTGAGTAAATTTTAAAGCAACAGTTCATAAATTTTCCATTGGAGTGTCAAGTGGTGGTCATCTAATGTGTCCTCCAATACGGTACCAGCTATGAGGCTGCTGTGATTTAACTCCCGTTTGAATTATAACCTTATCCTTCATATTTTAGCAGTTACAGAGATGATGAATTATTTTTAAGCATTGATAGTTGTTGCCAATCATTGCCTTCCCTGCTTAATATGAATATCTTATTTCTAATTTGAGTGTGTTTGATTCTAATTTTAACTTCCAGATTCAGTTATGCAATGTCATTACCACTTTGCTGAAGAAAACACTGTATCATAAATTTTTGTTTCCAGTATAGACACATAAATACTGTAAACAAATAAGTCTTTAGACTTATATTTCTTAACTAACCCTTTCATTCTGTTCTTCCAAATCTTTAATCATTTCCACATCTTATCTTTTACCCTATTTATTAGTCTCCAGTTCATGAACACTTCCATCTGCAAACATTGAATACACTGCATTTGAGTGATGATTGAAATACACACATACGTAACTAGTTTGTGTGCATATGCACCAGAACAAAACTTTCTGGTAAGAAATTGTGGCTGTAAACTTTTGGCTTACATCTAAATGTCTCATTCAAGCATATTATTCATATGGTTTTGCATTGTCACAAGGTTTTGTTTAATCAGCTTTCTCATACAAGAGACTTTTGCTACACCATACCTGATGACTTGCATAATTCACCATAGCGGGTGGACAAAAAGATCATGAATACTGTGTATCTTCCAAGTATTAATTACACAGATGACTGACAGGGAGGAAGCAGCATGAGATACAAAAATAACTCTTGCCTTATATCTGAATCAAGACAAAATTATTCAATTAAAATCACCAACTCAACTCACAATTCTAAATTCTAGTATGTTATATTGTTGGGATGTTTGAAATCCCTACATTTTTTCTGTGTAGTTTTCTGTATATATGTACAGATGTATATGTATATGTTTACAGCAAACTGCTTTATTTATGTTTCATGTATTTCTGAATCTGCTTCCATATGAAGAAAGATTAAATACATTACTAGTATTCAGCTTGGAAATCGATTGACTATAGATGGCTGTATAGACGGATAGAATGTTTTAAGTGACATGGAAAGATGAATAAGATCATACAGAATCAAATAATGTGTGACTATTCTTCATAACATAGAGGTTAGCATTAACAAATAAAATAATTTTAAATTTAATTTTTAAATAAACACAAGGAAGTGTTTTTTCACACAACATGCAAGTTAATTTCTGGAATTCTTTGCCAACTGACATTTTCATTGTCAGAATCATTTAATGTACAAAAAAGGTTAAAATTAATGGATGATAGGTATATAATGGCCACTAACCACAGAGACACAGGAAGACCTACTTCCTAGGGAAGATTCTAAGCTCAGGTATTTCCAGCAATCCAATTATTTCCAGTTTGCATTACCATTTCTGGCTGTTGTTTCAGGCAGCTTACTGGACCTGAGGACCATAATGCACCTGACTGTTATCGCCATTCTTAAATACTGCCAAATAAAAACCTCAGTAATATTTTTTTTTCCATCATCCCTTACCAGCAGACATGTTGTTGACACTTTGAGAACAATAATATTTCATGGAAATAAGTGTTCCCTCATTTCTGGATAAATATGCCACAGCTTCCATCAACAGTGTTGAAGCCCTTCCATGTGGGCTGTGAGATTCACTCTCCCTGCTTATCACTTTTCTTTATGTTCTTTATTTTGTATATGGATGAACATCTAGAAAGAAGGATGGTGACTGTGTGGGTCTGTTCAGACCTTTGATTAAAGCTCCTTACTTTATAGACTCTATTCTACTGATTGATTTACCATATTCTATTCCATTAACATTCCTAATGGCAAAAAAACAAAGAGCAAAAATTAAGTCTTAAGTATTGATGGAGGTGTGTGTGTGTCTTCACTTTGACATCTAGCAGTCCAAGTTCAAGTGAAGCTGTGTCCAGCTGTGTTCACTGTGTGGCTCCCAAAACCAGGACACTGAAGGCATGTCCTGGTTTCAGCTGAGGTAATTTTCTTCTCAGTAGCTGGTGCTGTGCTGTGTTCTGGATTTAGTGTGAGAACAAAGTTGATGACACACAGATGTCTTTGGTTGTTGCTGGGTAATGCTTATACTAAGTCAAGGACTTTTCAGTTTCTTGGGCCCTGCCAGTGAGCGGCCTGGAGGGGCACAAGAAACAGGGAGGAGCAGCCAGGACAGCTGACCCGAACTGGCCAGAGGGATATTCCATACCATGGGAGAGCATGCTGAGTACATATAAGCTTGGGGAAGAAGAAGGATGGGAGGACATTAGGCATTATGGCATTTGTCTTCCCAAATAACTGTTACACGTGATGGAGTCTGCTGTCCTGGAGATGCCTGCCCATGGGAAGTAGTGAATTAATCCCTTGTTTTGCTTTGCTTGTGTGTGCGGCTTTTACTTTCCTTATTAAACTGTCTTTATCTCAACCCATGAGTTTTCACACTTTTAGTCTTCCGACCCTCTCCCCCATCCCACTGTGGGGGGAGTGAGCGAGCAGCTGCGTGGGGCTTGATTGCCAGCTGGGGTTAAATCACAACAGCATCTCACAAAAAATACAACCGGTAGCCCTATCCAGCTGTTCTGGATACCCAGGGTTGTCTCACATAGCGCTAGGCACCTGTGGTTGGGCAGGTCATGCAACAAAAACTCCTTGCATAAAAGGCAGCTGATTCAGAGTAAATAGCAAGACAGAAGAGGCTTCAGGAAGCTCAAATGGAAGACAAATCATCCTAAGGAGAGTCTGTCCTACAGTCTTTAGAGTGGCTTTCAGGCTTGCATTCATTCAAGCTCTTTCATTGATTGTGGGTATCCTGAAAGGGACAAGATTCAGGCTATCACTTCAATGCTTTTATAAAACACAAAGTCTGAGCTATTTCCTGGCAGATGTAACACTGGCTACAATGCTTCATGTGTTCCCCACGTCCAGCCCTGGCTATTGAGATGGATGTGGAACATCTGAAAATGTAAGCAAGTTCCAGATGCATTTTAAGTATATGAAACTACATGGTTCCACAAGCTGTGCTGTCTCTCTGCCCATGCTGTATTCAGACTCGTGCATTTGATAGTGATATTGCAAGGATTCTAAATTGTTTGTCCACAGCCTGGCTGGCTAGTAGTCTTTTTCTCCAGCCCCACACCAGTCCTGGTTGAGACACACCAGACAATTAACAGGGGGAAACCTGAACCTTACTATAAAGGCTGGAATTTCATCAGAGCCATTCAATAGTAATAAGACTGCAATACCAGAAAACATTTTCTATAGAAAACATAAAAAAATTTCTCTTCGTCTGGGAATTATAATTTCCTGAGAGGCTGCCTTTAGTAAAAGAACAAATTTGTACACATATGAACATAAAATTTTGATGGAAAAATAAAAGGATAGTAGAACAGCTACAGTGACTGCTCAGTGCAGATGTATCCAAGACAGCTTTAAATGACTTAGCTCCTTGCCATACCTCTCAATAAGTACAAAGGAGGTTTAGGAGCTTCACAAGCTTTGCCGGTACCGTACCCTTACTACTAAACAGGTGAAAAAGCAGCATCAGATCTTACAGTTTAGGTATCAGCTAGCTAAGTTAACCTAGTTCAGATACATGTAAAAGAGTGAAAGTCTCAGCTCCCAAGTGAAGAGCTCTACACCCACTTATGTTATGGAACTTACCAACTATATTTCAGCCAAACTAATTCTAGAAAAAAAAATATAATAAGATTTTTGGAAGAAGTTTTTTTCACATTTTTCTTCGCAAACTGTGTGCTAGAAGACCCTCTCCAAAATCCCATAGAAATCAACGAGATTGTGTACTGTGGAACAGGGAACTAGTCCTCTAATTAGAAATATGTGAAAAATGTGTACCCAGTTCTCTTATTGGGTAAGAGAATGAACTAAAACTAAAAAAAAAATAATAATAATAATAATTCCTGAAGTTACCAAAGTCTAAAAGACAAATATTAAGGCAAAGTAAATTCTGAGAAAAACTAACACACTGTTGTTCAGGCATCTTGAAGGTGATGTGTTTAACCAATTGTTAAATCTGTAGAATTGTAAAGAAAATGTAATTTCTACAAAATATGCAGTGATAATCTGACAAAGACATTTCAAATAGCAAATAAGATACTTACAAATCCATATTCCAAGTCCCAACACCAGCAGTAATTGAAAAACCTAACGAAGACAGCTCTCAAGAAATCACCGATTAGAATTGTGATGTATGTTGTCATTGTGTCAGAGACTGTCAGCCGCACAAATTCCTGTTAAAGCAACATGTTCTTTCAAGACTATATTTAAGCAATTAATCATATTTAATTGATCATAATTGATACTTTTAATAATTATTATTAAATATGTTTATTAAATATATAATTATATAATAGTTATCTATTAGAATAATATTGTGATATGAATATATATATATAAATCTATAAATAGAATAATAATTAATCACAAGTAATAATGAAATACTAGACTGGATCCCTAATTGTGCTTACCCTGCTTCAACATGGAAAAGAATCTGATCCTCCTCTACATTCACTGATTCTGAAAAAAGCCAGAAGAAAAACTGCCCCTGCTTTGCTAGAGGCATCCTTTGCTCTGATTTGTGCTCCTGTTATCAGATGAGACATCCAGGGTATGATTAGACTGGGAAAGGCTTCTAGTCAAGACTACTGGTATAACAAAAATCTGAGCTAATATCTTAAACTACTTTCAATCCCTTTGACTCTGGGAAGATTCAAATAAATAAATAAAGAAATACATGAATAAATAAAGTGAATGGCTGCTTTCTTAAGGAGCACCAACTCCCAGTGAATATAGAGAGGAAAGAAGAAAATCCTAAGGGAAACTTTTGTTCCTTTACCTTTATTTTAGTAAGTCCCACTAAGCCCTACTGTAAGAGGCTTTACGCCAATAGCCTAAAGGGCTATTACTCTCCCTGATCTGAAATTATGGAGAAAATTAGTGCAGTGATGAGCAGCTCTTGGTGGTTCTTAGCTTATTATTCAGCACCAGTGAAAAGAATAGAGGGGCTGGTTTTCCTGCTTGTCTGCTCCCTGGTGGTGGTTTGTTCAGTCAGGAGGTGAGATTGTGATGGAGCAACAGCAAAAGTTGTGATTCAGTGATGAATCTATGCTCGGGAAAACAACAATGGAGTATGATCAGATAGAGGAAAGGTGGATCTTAGAAAATTCTTTGGAAATGACATTTTATATTAATAGATCAATAAGAATAAATGAACTGAATTAAATAAAATGACTGAGAAGATTTATCATTAAACCACTGTTCTTCTGCATTGTCACTTAGCTGAAGACAGAGTGCCTCCTCAAAAGCACACTGATGTAAGAGCTATCTTACACATACTTTCTTGTTGAGCTACTCATTCTTTTGTTGTTGTTTCTATAGATCTGTTGTAGATAGAAACTAATTTTGCCTGGTCAAAATTCTAATCAGAATTACCACATTTATTAGGGGTTGTGATTAATCCAACATTTCAAAATTAATAAGCAGGTTTTGCCAGACAAAGATGGGATGAGGAAGAGGAAGGTAAATAAAGAGAATAGTGAAAAGGAAGGGAAAAAAAGAAATGCTTTCAATGCTGCCAACTACCAGGAGAAAGAATTCCCTACTACACAGGGTCCAAAGAAACTCAAATAATTATTTTGCAACATTTTAGCTCAGGAAAAATTCCACATCTGCTTTCCCTGACATTTTCCTACCTTAATAGCAGAAAGAAAGAGGGTTTAGATAGTGTATCTTGTATCTGACTATGATCTATTACGAAACATGGACTCAAAATAGTTACGTTACCTGTCCTACCATTGTTTCCCAGCATGGCCCCCTGGGGACATCTGCAGGATCCACCTGTATTGGAGGAGCAGTCGAATTTTCTGGAATAGTACCATTATACAGACTGGCTTCCCATATTGTCATATTATATTTGACTATCTTTTCTTCTTCCAACTAATTAAAAAAATAAATCGGGGAAAAAATAACATGAACTTGTTACCAACTTTCAACTTTTTCTACTCCAAGACTCCCATTACCAGCTCAGAGATCCTCATCCTTGCCCAGCTACATGTTAAAAATTGTGAAAGGAAGTAAATAGCTTGCCTTGAGATTGATTTCATCCATTAGGGCAATAATGAAAGTGTAGAGGTTTCCAAGAAAAAGAGCAAAGATTCTTCCCAGCTGCCATCGCAGAGCTATTCGAGGGTGATAGTTTTCCAGAGAACTGATTACATCAAATAAAGTTGGACAGAACATTCCTAAAAGTGACATAACCATGTTCACCTGAGAAGAAGAAAAAGAAGAAAAAAATAGTTTACAGTGAAAAGTTAGAGGACATTTTTTTATTATTACTGACTTGAGTGGAGGGTGTATTTCCACTACTACTTTTTATTAGTTTTTTGATTTAATTAAAAACAAAAACCACTCTGGGAGTCACAAGATGCTTTCACAAAGAAACAAAGGGATGAACAGTCAGTTGCAATCTGCTGCAGATGGTTATATGAGTTGTTAATTTAACTTTTCACTTAAACTTCCAAAATAATCAAATGTTAGTTATGCTGACTAGAATCTACATTTTAACCTACATTTAAAAATTCTATTACCAGAGGACTTAGCAAAACCTATCTCCAGTACTGTCGTAAGCTATGTCTCTACCACATCTTTCCAATAGACTAAATCAGACAAACTAAATAAAACAAAACAAATAAACACATAGATAAAAAACTTTCTTCTATAAAAGGCATTACTACAAATATACTGCACTAAATTAAATTTATCTGAAATCTCACCAGAAGTTAATTCTAGATGTCACAGAATCATAGAATGTCTTATGTCAGAAGGAACCCAGAAGGGTCATTGAGTCAGACTCCCTGTTCCTCACAGAACTTCCTAAAAATAAACGATATGACCAAGAGTGTCATCCAAACACTCCCTGAACTCTGACAGGCTTGCTGGCACAACCACTTCCCTGGGGAACCTGTTCCACTAACCAACCATCCTCTCAGTGAGGAACATTTTCCATGTCCAGTCTGAACTTCTCCTGACACGGCTTCATTCTATTTCTTCATATCCTATTACAGGTCACTAGAGAGAGAAGATAAGCACCCTCTCTCTGCTGCCCCCCTTGAGATGACCCCTCAGCCTTCTGTTCTCCAAGCTGAACAAGCCAAGTGACTTCAGCCATTCCTCATAAGTCTTGCCTTCAAGGCCTTCCACCGTCTTGTCTGCCCTCCCCTGGACATACACGAGTAGCCTGCTGTCCTAATATTGAGGCATCCAAAAATACACACAGTGCTCAAGGTGGGGTTACACCAGTGCAGTGTAGACTGGGACAGTCACCTCCTTTGACCAGCTAGCTACGCTGTGCTTGCTGCATCCCAGGACATGGTTAGCCCTTTTGACTGCCAGGTCACACTGATGACTCATATTCAACTTGTCATCACCCAAACCCCAAGATTTTTTCCATGGGGCTGCTCTTCAGCCTCTCATCTCTCAGTTTGTACATATAACCAGTATTGCCCCATCTCAGGTGGAGAATCCAGCACTTGTTGAATTTCATATGGTTGGTGATTGCCCAGCTCTATAGTCTATCTCAGATTTCATGTTCTTGCTACATAAGCAAATTCAAATCAACCTCGCTTCTTTCCACCTCTTTTTTTTAGAAACTTCCCATAAGATTAGCTCATCATCTTAGCAGTATGGAGATGGAACAAATTCAATGAAGGCAAACAGAGAAAACCAGGTAACTAGCTTTTATAGAAAGCTTGAAATACAATATAGCTTACAAATTCTACAAACAAGAGAGGCATTCTAGTAACATTACTAAGTGATTGCTGAAAGCTATATCATGTCCACTTGAACCTTTTGGTTCTAATTCATTGTGCCAGCCAAAAATGAAAATAATTGAAAAAGTTTAAAAGTGCAATTATTCAATTTGAAATAAAACATTACAAAAACTGTGTCTTTAGATGACTAAAAACAACAAAGAAACAGGAAACATTGTCTCAATCTAAGCCACAAAGGTTGGAAAACACAAAGATGTTTATTTAAGATGAATCATATTAAAACAATTTAGTAAAAATAATTGATTTAATCACAAAAGAAATTAGTTTTTCACAGAACCCTAGTCTTCCAATTGCTCTGAAACTAGCATTTCTCAGCCAAGCAGAATCCATTTTGCTAGAACCATTATAAATTTTAATAAATTTCTAACTCCCTGCTATCAAGAGAATTACAACTGCCTTGGCTTCTCAGAAAAAATATGGCAACAGAAGGGCACTATGCCAACAAATAAATTAACTCACTCAAAAATATGTACATTACTACTTTTAAAAAGTTTCATCAACAAGACATGTTCTTGAAGAAAAAAAATAAATGGCTTGCTTTTTGCTAGTTTTCTATTCTTGGGTTTTTATTAAGTTCTAGAGCTAATTCCCGGATTTTTGCATTTATTGGCAATCAGCAGTGCAATCTGTGCATAGCTTGTGGCACCCTGCAAGTAGTATGTTGATTTTTTTTAACAATTATAGGAATTAACTGATGTTTCTTAAGTATTTAGACAGTTATTTGTAACTGTGATTAGTTTGTTAAAATAACAAGAAGCCACTGTTACCTCATAACACACAAAAAAATAAACAACCACCTAAAAACTTCTAACTATCATCTCCTGCAGCACTTGGGTTTATAGCTGGAAAAGGCAGAATTTATATTTTAATCTCCTGCCACTTTTTACCTTATTATACTAAGAGCTGTGTTGGGCTTCATACATTAATGTTTGAATAAATTTTCTCTTATAATAATTGTGCATTTTCCTATTTTTTGGTACTTCTAGAAGGTAATGAGATGTCAGTGATCAAAACATTGGTTGGTTTTTTTTTCATCATGAATAGTGCAAACATTTTTATCTTAAAGTCTCCAAAGTGTTTAACATAGTTTATAACACATATTGTCTCAGTCACCATTAAACCAAAGACTTTATGCCCAAGATGGCCCAAGATGGCAAAACTGCAGGAGTCAACTACAGCCAACATGACTGATCATGAATTCTTAAAATTAAAACTTATTGTAACAGGCTGTATACCTTGTTTATCAATAGAAATGTCCAGTCCTATTGTGATACTGCTGAATCTTCAATCAGAATCCTCACTGACTCTGCTGTCTCATAGCCTCCTGTAGCAACTAGTTCTAGGAGCAAATGTGTGCATAAGAGGTCTCCTGGGTCACATCAAAGGTTGGCCTAGCCCAACAGATGCCCATGGATGAGCAAAAACAGGGCAAACATATCAAAAGTCCGAGGCTTCATCTGTATTCAGTTTGGGTACTTGGTCAGACAGTTGTGGGGTTTTGTGTATTTAGTAACCCCCAGAGGATTTTTCTTTCATTCATCCGATCAGTCTTCCTTCAGACAGATCTAAATTTTGGCATTCATAGCACTGGCAACCACCATCTACCATTCCTTCCCTTTTGCTTTTTCTGAACCTGGCTTCTACTCAATTCATTTGATGTCTCATAGTTCTCATATTGAAAGACACAGTGAATATGTATTTAGGAAGAAAATGTATGTTCTTTGGGCAGTTTTAAATGTAGTACCTGCTGACTTTATTGAAACTTTCCTTATTGCTGCATAGGAAAGTCAGGTCAGAAGTCACTGTTTTTCTTTCTCTTGAACATGTAATTCTTTCTATATTTTTATTATGTTTTGTCTTATTTATGTTTCTAATATAGTTTCCTAGATATATTATCATTATACTTTTGAGTTTCTTGTGAAAGATATTGATGAACAAAGAAATCATCCATTGAATCGTCCATTGAATTTTAGCCACTTTAGCCTGATTTCAGAAAGGATATGATTTATATTCTGGATTTCTTCTCGTCAGTTTGACGCTCAGGTGCTGGAGCAGATTTTCTTGCTCTATTTTTATCCATGACAGTTTCACTGCACTGTGTGACTTAAGAATTGTGGAATTATATGCCAGAAGATGGGCAGCATGCCAGCATCCATATACGGTAGTTATGGTTGATAGCAAATGTGGTCTTATATTCACTGTCTGCTGAGTGAATCTCAAAAGCCCTCTCTGCTCTGTTGAGATAGATTTTTCCCTAAGAAAGGATCAACAGCCAAGAGGCACCCACTAATTATTAAAACTGTGGTTCAAAACACATTGTGACATTAACTACTCCAGATACCAACTCCCTGCATGACACTCAGAAAGCTAGAAAATTACTGCTTACACAAGCTCTTCCAGCTGCTATGAACCTGATAAGAAATTCTGTGACTGCCTCCACATCTAAATTTCAGCCCCCCAGCATATATAACTGTGCCAACATAGCATTAAATATTGAACACTGACTGCTTGTTGGCTAATAGTATGTAGTCTAGCTAAAATAAATTGTATCTTCCACTAGCAATGATTGTAGTAGTCATGGATTTGTCTGGCATCTCCTGCAGAAAACACTCATAAATACCTATTTTTCTAGTAAATAGTTTCATTTCTTAAAAAATAAATTAGAATTATAAATTATATTTCATACAAATAAAAGCTGCCTGATGATTACTAGAACTAAAGAGAACATTGACAACATGGCTTAATAACTTCAATATAAGTGTACCCTATATCCACTACTAGAAGCATTAAATAGCAGGATATTTTTAGCAAAAGATCTGTTGGGTTGTTTCAGCTTGCAAAACCTGAAATGTTAAAGCTATACTATTTTTTTGCTGGAAAAAAAGAAAAAAAAAAAAAAAGATGTGTAAAACTTATCTCCTCTTTCCCCAAATGCTGTTAACGATTCTGATTCAGAGAATTCAGTCTTTCTTCTTAAAAGTTTTCTCTGCTTTTAAGTAACTTAAATTTTAAACAGTACAGGAATACATTTGAGAAAACAGGATACCTCAGTACCAGACAGATGCTCATGCTACCTTCAACCTCTGCAAACTATCTTCTATCATATTAGAAAAGTCAATTTTGCTCAGTAATTTTCATCCAATTTCAGAACACTTCACCAAGGAAATCATTGACATCATTGTACATTTTACCAAAATTTCCACAGAGATGGGGAAATTGTTGTATGGTGCAGAATCATTATTCATGCATGACCAACCATCAGGCCACAGCCAGGTATGAAGAGTGATGCAAATGCTGATGAAATCCCTTCACAGTCCCAGTCTGCCTGTTTCCAACAATTTCCTGTTCTCTGTGACATGCTAAACAATTTTATCTGAGCTGTGATCTGACAGAACTAGGTACTGCCAGTATGGAGGAGGAGTCTAAAAATTTACAACATTATGACACAGGAAGATAGAAAAAGGTCTTGTCCTCAAAATCACCAGTGGCACTTCCTTAGCCTGTGAGCTTCAGGAACAGATGATATAAAATGTATTCACCTTGTATTGTTCCATGAACACCATAATTACGTGGTTTATGTACATTTTTTAATCCCTTAATACACTCAGTTTGATGAAATTTCTTACAAAAGAAGCTTAGTATTTTTATGAAGAATGTCAATTTTTACATAGTGTTGCCTGAATTGTGTGTAAAGGCTGCACTTTCATTTGCTATAAGTAGTACATCAAGTGTTTATGGGATTTTTTTTCTGATCAAAATCTCAATTTATTTTTTAATGATATAAACATAAAAGCTCTTGATCTAGGAAATAAGAAAAATGTTTAAATGTCTGTTATATAGAAGCCAAATGTATTTATGTAATTAAATATTAATAGCCAGTCTAAGGCAATATTTTGTACCTCACAAATATGTTCATTACCTGTCAATAGGGGAAAATTTTCAGCCAAATAATGGCAACATTTTCTTACTCTCCTTAAGAGACACACACATTCCAGATCTTAGTTCTGTGTTACAGAGTCTCCTTAGCAGTATTTTTTTGTAAAGCAAACAAAAGTACAACAATGAATGTAAACATGCATATATTTAGCTACTTCCAGATTGCAGTATAAGCTAATATAACAGCTTTTGGTAGCACAGTTCTTGTTAGTACAAATCTATTACCACACCTCTCAGCTGAAAGAAAACCTTATTCCTCCTGAATTCCTTCGGAACTCTCTTCATCTGGCAGTCTGTTGTCACACTTAGACCCCATGCTGCTTTAAACCAAGCAGTTTTGTATAGGACTTTTCTTTCCCATCAGATCAAAATGGAATAATTTTTATCAAGTAACTTAGCCCAATCTCAACAATCCCATTTCTCTGGATTCCAGAGGTGGCTTGCTGGAGTTTTTAATATTACTTCTTCTGTTGGGTTTTGGTGTTGAAAATTAAGGACTGACTTTTCTCACTCGATTTTCGCCCATTCCAGCAGCTTCGTGAGGCTAGCAGCTTTTTGCCTTGCCTTAAATCAGGTATCTACTTTACTTTCCAGCTCAGAAGATGAGCTTTGATTAACAAAAAGCTAGTTTTATAACATATACAGGAGCATTTTTGCTAAGAAAGTAAAGCCTCCCCAGGTTTTCATGTAGCAACACTGACTTCAAGTGCTTACTGCATACAGTTACAGCAAGCATAATCTCTACCACTATACACCTCTATCAGGCCAGACTGCATCTGCTTCAGAAGAAGGCAGATTAAGCACAAAAAAATGGTATTGGACACTTGGACTGGGCAGCTGGAACTGGAAGGCATGAGTTTCATCCTGTTGCTACACAGCAAAGTTGTACCCATGACGCCCCATATAACTTTTGGGTATGCTGACACACCAGTCACTTTGCTTGGTCCAGTTTCAGGAGGAAAGCAACAGGAGAGTGGGCTACTTTGAGAGATCTTGTGAGTCCACAGAGTGTCTGGAAAACAATCTTAAGAGAACAAAAGAGGAAAGGTAAAGACCTCAAATGAAAACTAAAAGCAAAGGGACATTTGAAAGGGCCATTGAAGGAATCATTATTTTAATGAAGCAGGAGGCAGAGGGACAAGAGCAATTATTTTGTTAGACATTTACCACCCACACTCAGAGCATTTAAATTCTCAGGAAAAAAAAAAAAAAAAAAAGCAACAGGCAGTATAGAGGAACACAGTTTCAAACCACATCTATTTTAGAAATGTGCTAGCACGAACTTCATTTCTTTCCCACCACCCGTAGTTCTCCAGACCTTCCAGGGCAAATTTCTGGGATCTTCTGACAACAAAAAAGATGAGGTAGCCACTCCCAGCAAGTGTGCATAGAGCTAAGAAGTTAGCAAGAACCCTCAGGAATCGAGTCAAGTGAATATTTTCCTCTTTTCGGCTTTCCTGCTCTTCCACAATAGCTTCCTGCACTTGTTAGAAAGAAAAGAATATTATGAGTACTTTAATGGTCAAGACCCCACATTGCTTCCCAGTCATTAGAAGTCAGTTAAATAAATTCCAAAGATATGAATGCACACTTGGGCATCATGTTTTGAGATGATCTTATCTCACAAAATCCAGTTTGGACCCTGGCAGACTCTGGGGTTTAGGCTCCCCAGAGTTTGCTTTGCTTCATGATTGTGTCCCGACTGAGTCTCGTTACACCTGCACTTGTGTGCCAAAAAGAAACCAGCATGTTCTCTCAAGCTTGAGAGCTTCTAAGGCCGAGTGACCCAGCAGGATGAGTGTGTGATTAGCTGTCAGAAAAGGAACTGTCATACTTTAAAAAATGTGCATTTGTGAGAAAAGAGCAAAAAGTTTTAATTTGAAAATCAGCAATTCAGAAGGAATGAAAAGACAGTTTAGATGTAGGAATCCCAAAAATGGCAAATAGTGTGCATCTTCAGACTGCAGAATAAAAACTGTCCCACACGTACCCTTGGCCAGGACTGACTATATTGAGACTCTGGTATAACTATAATCTCCAGGTTCTACTTTTGCCAGCAGAAAGAGCTTTTGTTCTGAAGTGTCCTTGTGAAAGGGAGTTTGGTTACAGCTTCTCACTTTGGTGTAGAGATCAGTTGTCCAGAGGGGAAGCTGAACTCCTGCATTGCAACAATTACTCTGCATGGCTCTGCTTTTCTTGGGATTTGTGTTTTTTACACAAATGAAAGGAGATTGCAAAAGCTCTTGAGAAAAATTCCCATAGCTCACACAAACCCTTTCCTCTAAAGTTCCTTGCTTGTTTGCAAAGATCACAGTAAAACTTAGTTTGTTTCTCAAAAATAAGTCTCTGTCTCAAATTATTTGTATTCTTGTCCAAATAGCTTTTAGCAACTGACCTTAGCAGGTAGGCAGGGAAAGCTCACACAGTTTCAGTGCTTTCAGTCAGTATTTCCTCAATACTTGTTTTTCTTGGACCTTTTCTTTCTTTTTCTTTCTACTGACTTTGAATGTGGTTATCTTTTATGTCTGCAGTTGGGAGGGTGGGCAGGGTGAGGTGGTATATTGGCTATATCACCCCTGCAGAAAGGAAGGGTGACATGTGCTTGGTCCTCCAGCCCCCATGTTGTATATTGTCACTGTGACGGCAAGTCTAGCATCACATTCTTTACCTGGCAACATCTTGTGAGTGTATTCCCTGTACATTATTACACTGAAAATTAAATTTTCCCTTACATGCTGCACCGGTGTGTCCCAGTCACCACAGTGTAGAAACATATTCTTTGGCATTCAACAGATAGAATATATCCCCTTCACTCTTTTCACAGCAGTGCATCTTGCATCCTGGCCCAGATTCCCCACACCATGACTCTTGGAATCAACATACCCTATAAACTGAAAAGAGGCTTAAACCCACCTTGGATTCCTTCCAAACTGGGCTATATTTCATAATTAATTTGAAAAGAAGACTTTATATTATGGAAGGAAAATAACCTTTTTTTTTTTTGCAAGTATACATTCAAAATTCTGAGGCCAGTTCTTCTGACAAGATGAATAGCCCTTTACAGACCATTTTACTGCTTTATCTTATGGTATCTCTTCAGTATAGCAAGAGAATATGACAATGTGAGATTGGCAAAATGTCACCAGCATTTTAAAAAAGAGTTTTTCAGACAAGTACTATAGAAACTGGAAGCAGTCACAGATGAGAAAAAAGAAACAATTATTTTTACAGTAGAATCGTTTTTCTAAAACTAGTACTATGGTCACAGAGGACACAGAAGATGCCATTAATGCTTTTCCTTCCACAGTCAAAAGGAAAAAATTAAGATGGCCAGGCACAAAGATCCAGACTCAGAAGAGTATAAAACTGCCAATTCCAGTTTAAGTTTCTAGGCCCAGGTACAGCTGATACTTGAACTTATTTCCATTTAATTCATACCAGTGAGAAAGACAAATCCAGTTACCTCTCCTTACAGAGCTCTATGTTACCTTAAAGCTTGTTGTGATGGAGGCAAACTTATTATCCGCAGTCTCAGGATTGCCAATCAGGTAGTCCCAGCTTGTGAACATTTTCCAGCTGAAATTAAAACTAGTATCATCCCCACCACCATCGTCATTTGCATTCCTTGCCATTCTACAAAAGCCAGACAGACACAGGAAGACCTTGTTAGAACTAGTTCTGCTATGTAAGAATGATTTGTAAATTGTTCCTAAATTATAACATTGTTCTTGAAAAAAAAAATATTATTGGAGTCAGCCGTGTCCTATTAAGTCTGGAAAGTTCAGTCTGTAACAAGAAAGAAGGATTGAGACTTGCATATTTAGAAAATTTATGAGCTCACAACACACATTTTGATGAGAAAGAATGAATTTATTTCATTAATAGCTCAGACAAACTCTGCTGGATGAGAAACTCGATGGGAAAACAACATCAAAAAGACCTCTCAAGTAGAAAGCTGAAGAGCTTCCTGAACTGCAACAGATTTTATTAGAGACTTCACAAAGAGAAAAGAATTCTAAAATAACAAGCCAGGACAAAACCTGGTTATACCATATAAAAGTGTCACTAATACAGCTTTATATCTTCCCTTTCATCTCCTATGCACTTATAAACAAGGTTTGTAACAGTATCCAGAAATATCAAATCATTTCTTCAGTGACTTGACTTAATCTTGACTACTAACTTCTCCATTCTAAATGCTGTCATTCATGTAATAATAGTCTTGATTCTGTGTACTTTATCACTTAATTCAAACTACTAAGCACAAGCATGAAGTACATTGGTAGGGCAGGCTTATTTTAAAGCTCACTAATGCTGTAGTGTTATGTTATTAATATCAATGCTTTCTATGCACTACACTTTAACAGTCCAGCAAAATATATACTTTCAAATCTAGGAAAAGAAGAGTAAGTAAATAACACAGAAAATCCTTCTGAGCCGTCATAAACTAACACCAGGGTTGGTTTGGTGGTAGTTGTTTTTTTGGTGTGCTATACTGCTTGTATACAGAAGGGACAGAGATTATGAAAGGTTCTTGGTAGGATCTGCCCTACTCTTGGTTTCTAGGCTAAGATAATTCCTTCACAAGAGTTCCTAACGAAACACTGAATAGTCTTGTGGCTGGGATATTATTTCTTTGAGACCAGAAAAGTTTCCATTTTATGTTATACACTGAAAGAGCTGCAGAGAGCTCTATCTGAATTTAAATGTTTCTCCTAAACAGAATAATAGTCCTTATAAGCTTCACTGCTTCTTTCATGTAAACATTCCCTTTCTCAGATATCAGTCAACAGCAGAAAAATGATAGCACCTTGTCTTACTCTGCTTTTAGTTTCTGTGCTTTCTGGAGAAATAGCAAAGAGCAAAAGACTGCAAGAACCGCTCATAAGATTACCTAAACATTGATCACCACTAGTGTCATGTGACCATATGGGAAGTTAGCACTTACAATGCCTTTTTTTTCATCAAGGATATTACTTTGTTTGGGCCACGAGTATTGTCTACTATAAGGGATATTTTTATTTTTTTTTGTCTGGGTGACAGTCATTGAAATACATTTATTTGAGGCTAAGACTTTTCTAACCTTCACAGCTACATCATCAAAAAACATTTTAAAATATATTTTTGAGCTAAACTAATTACCTTTTTTATTGCAGCTGTTTATTCCTCCTCCAAAAACCAGAAACATGAATATTTGGAAAACAGAACATGAATTAATCCTGAGCTCATGCAAGTGAAAAATAATTACTTAAGCACAAAACAGTGGAAACAGATTAACTGCAGTTTTCTCTATATTCACAAGTGTGGTTGAACCTTGACGTGCGTTTCTCTGATTTTTTTCACTGTAGGCATCTTTTAAAGCCACCACTATAGCTAACTGTATTATTATGGCAGGTGGTCATCAAGCCTGAATCAAGAGTATTAAAGATTATATTAACTGGCAGCCTATCTTCTTAGAAGCTTTCAGAATTATCACAGTTTATTGCAATAATGAATTTGGCTATAAAATAATAAATTTATTTCATTTAAATTTTGATGTTAAGGCAAAATTGAAGTCCAGAATTCAAAAGCCAAAAAGCTAATATATCACGAGTCATACTGCCTAGGCCCTGTTTCACTTGCCCCTATGCTTCCTACTGTTTTAACACTATGTTCTTAACGTTATATTAAGCATAGTTTGCACACTGCTGAAGATTATTTTGTGTTCCACAGAACTTTAAATCCTTACTATAGCCAGTAGCATTAATGCTTCTGCACCACTTTGCTAATGTGACCTAACCACTATAGTCTTGCTGAGAATCATTTACTGCTGACTGTGAGTTACACACAGAATTATTTGTCATATGTTTCTTTCTTTCTTGTCTTCTTCCTTTGTAAAAGAATTTAACTCACATAAGGTATCATTAAAGGCAGAACAATTGAATGTCCTGGATGTTAGCTGACATACTGCTAGATACAGAGTATTATGAGAAGATGGGCTGACAGCTCTGTTCCTTACTTTATACATTCATTTTTCCTGCAAGAGGGAAGTGTTATTTCAGCAAAGATTTTTTTGCAATTCCACAGCACTGCAACATAGCTGCTGTTGCAGAAAAATAAATAAATACAGACTGAAGGAACCTTACATGACTTTGACCTTGCACTTGAGCTTGCATTGTCCTGCCCTTACAATTATCATATTTTCAAAAAGATATCTCAGTGGTCAACAATGGCATTATATTCCTTTTTAAATGTACCTTATTCCAGAGCCAAGGAGAACTTACGTTCGAATGACAATCATAAAGCTGTAGCCAATAGTCCCAACTCCAACAAGGAAATACGAAAGAGGCATCCTGAACTTGAGCCATCCAATTGTCCTCTGGTTATTGTAATAACCATAAAAGAGTACAGAATACTGTGCAAAGCCCTGAAAAGTCAGCAAAAATCATAATGTCATGTCTGTTCAATATGCACATAATCAGGAATTGCACAATAGCAAAGTACTGAAACATTAATTTCGATGCATTCAAAAGAGCTGTAAGCATTACTACAATAAATCTCACAGGATGGAAAATCTCTCACTTAGAAAGGCTTAGAGTATTTCATGTCAAGTTTCAAATCTTTTATTTTTAAAACTCTTCATGGGCACTCCATCTACATCTTAATGAGTCAAAACTTTATTTTTTTCCCTCATACTTCTTGTTTTAAAGACAAAAACTTTTTGGTTTACAAAATTTGTTTTACAAATTACTTTCAGATAAAATGGTAGATTTTTAACTTAATTTTCACACTTCTAAAATTTACTTGTAAAGCCTATTTAATGCAAAATTCTCGTATGCCTTCTCTGACAACGTGTCTACTTTTCATTGGGTGATCATTCAATATATGTTAACCAATAGTTAGTAGCATTTTATGGCTGTTTATTCAGTACGCAGAGTTTTTCAACACTTAGACTTCAAGACTGTAAAAAGTGCAATGTAAGCATACCTTCTTTCTCAGCAAGTCAAAATGCATTTCCTTTCCTAAAAATCTTAGTGAGAATTACCGTCTCTTCTCCTGGTCAGATTATTGATTTTTCAAAATAAACTACTAGTACACTATCATCTGTAAGCACTAATTGCTGGTATTTAAAATGATCCATATAGCTAAAGCTTCCTGATAATCCTCAGGTTAGAGCAAGAACTTGCCTCCCAGAAGAAGATATGCAGAGCCCTTACAAGGACAGCTTAGCACATGCACTGCAAGTAGCAAAGCTCCAGCTGGGTGTGATGATTTCAAGTGAAATAGAGTATTTGACCATGTAACTGGTGGATGCACCTTGCATTATTTTGACAATAGTACAGCAAGCTGAGAGTTTTGTGAATTAAAAAAGCAATTTACTTTCCTCCTGCTTTTCAGTTGCTCATTTTACTTATAATAAATAACACCTTTCTCTTACATATTATTGCAAAACATGCACTTAATTTGTTGTAGCTCTTACTGTACACGAAATGAGTCAGAGTGTTATCTGGAAAACCAAATTTACAATCCTAAGCAGAAAATAAAATGTTAATATATGATAAACAGAAATACTATTCAAAATGTCTTGATTTGGTAATCAACATATCTCATTTTTCTTAATATCAGAGTAGCTTTGAGAGATGTGCCTACACAACAGATAGTAAATTACTAGTAAAACATTTCTATCATTCAGGACACATTCAAATTCAATAGTATATCATCTGCATATTTTTGCTCATTAAAGCATCCTACAATTCCATTTTAGCCCGGGTTTCAATACAGCCTAAAGTAGCTCTGGAGAGCCTTTTGGATTCCGCAGATTACTAAAATGCTTTTTAAGTTGCTGTGTTCTGCAAAGTCAGAGATAGTTCCTCCACTGCATGTCATTCCATATGTTGTTTCCTGGGCTTTGCCTACTGCATGTCACCAGTAGACCTGAAATATCTTTAGCTGTGTAAAGGCAGGCATGCATGGAAGATCTTTTGCTCTCCTTTCTGAGCCTGACATAAAAGAGGGGAGAGATAAGGCTATTGGTCAAATGCTTTATTGTAATGAGCCTTGAAAGTCTGAATTTTACGTTTGGATTATTATCTGAACTGTAAAACATACAATGTTAAAACTGAATTCCAGCTGAAATATATCATAATCCAAAATTGTTTCTTTTTGCCATGTCAGAAAATGAGAAAATGAGCAAAAAACTCAAAAGGTATGTTGTGCTCATCTTTCTTTTTTTTTTTTTTTTTTTTTTTTTTTAATGTCTTAAAGATTGGTGGAGTTTGGGGTTTTTTTCAGGCTGAAGTAATGTTTGTTGATATGAGTTCATTTATTTGTAACTTACCTGATAGCATACAAGAACTGCTAGCAGATGAAAGGTAGTGTTTCCTATGCTGTTTAATTAAAGATGTCATTGTCTTCAGGGAGAATTTATCAATCTGACATAACTCAATAAAATTCTTTTTCCCCCTCAATATGTCAGGACATACACCTCTTTCGCTATTTTATTCCATGTTAATTACCTGTGCATTTGCTCCTTGTGTTAACTGCTACCCTGTTACTTGCAACACTTTCTTCTTCAGAGCTGTCAGATCCTGTTTCTGACAATTATAAACTTCCCCTCCCTTTCTACCATCTGTCTTCATTCATCTTTTCTCAAATGCATTTCTTTTAAAAGCTTTCTTCCCATTGGGTATATAAAGCTCTACTAGTTTTTATTCTCTTTACAAAATGTCCAAGTTACTGTGATTCCTTTGTCTCCAATTTCCCCCTAATGTTTTAATTTCTCATTTTATTATTATCTAATAATAAACTCCTGATGAACCAGAAGCATTGTCATCTTATGCAGCAGTCATTGCAAAATGTTACATACACGGCTTTTTTAGAAAAATCTTTTGTACTCTTTTCTATCCAAGAAGGGTCCATCACTTTATGTTAACTAAGGCAGAAGTATCTGTTCACTTTACGTACCCTTATAGTGAAAAGACAAACATTTGCTAATGATGATGATGATGATGATAATAATAATATGGCTAATTTCTAGCCATTGTTATATTATTTTCTTTAGATTCCGTTGTTTACAGTTAATAAGCCTGAAAGATTTACTTGTAAATTAGAAAACAGGTATATCCAGTAAGGTTTTTTCCAATGTTCTCTTGTCGTACAACCCAATCCTTTCTCCGCTGATAGCTAAAGGTTGAAAATAGAGCCAAGGAAGCTAAATAAAGGACCAAAATACAGCAGCATCTGCATGTCCACAAAGTATTGAGCCAAAAACCAATGAATCCTGACTGAGATCTGAATATCACAAGCTTGGGGATCTCTCCACACCTTAACCATACTGAAAAATGGCAATATTAATGAGAAGTATAAACATTGCACCCTTTTCATGTTTTTTCAGGGGAGATCAGAGCTGGCCTCCTGTTGGAAAGAGAACAGGTATGAAAATCTGCCTGTGCCCCTTCTGAGACTGCCTGCACTGTTCTCCTCACCAGCATAGGTGGGATGGGACTTCACACAGGTCAAACCTACATGGAGAGGTCACATTTAGATGAGTTGTTCTGCAGACAGCTGGAGAGCCTGAGCTGCAAACTGGAGGAAGCTGCACCTGACTTCACTTTTCCAAGAAACGGGTCTGCTACTGACATTATATTCATGCTTGTTGTTGCTAAAACAACTTAAGGGCTAAAAGATATGTATATGCATAAGTCTTTCAGAGTCTTGGTACCTTTTACAGAAGGTAAAGAAAGACTGGGGAGAAATCACACTTTGTTCTGTGGATACTGCTTCCATTAATCTGCAGAAAAACCTTAACTAGATGGTTGCACCCTTTCACAGTGCAGAGTACCTTTTGACGACATTGACTGCATGCCACAGAGAAACAGCCTTCTAAGAAACACATTGCAATACCAAATTTATCATTAGCTGACTACGCAAATTTGTGTCATCTTTATATAAAGAGGCCAACTACAGAGACATGCCACACACAAAATCTGATAAAACTTCTGTTTTCAGGAAGAAAAAGCATTATGACATATTTAGGAATACACCATTAACTTTTCAGTGCAGGAGGTATAGCTCCACAGGCCAGACTGGGTGTCACGTCAATGGTAAAGAGTTAAGATATGTTTCTCAATTCAGCTAAAGTATCTGCATATTCTATAAGACTAAAAATAAAAAATGTTTTAGGAAAAGCCTACAGAGCACATTATTGGATTATCTTTTCTTTTTTTCTAATTCACACTGCATCCTCACATTTGGAACCTTAATCATATTAAAATAAAGGACAAAATTCACCTATAAGAAATGGCACATCAATACCCAGGGATGTGAATCCAGCTTTGAGAGTTGTTGCTGCATGGTTTTGGATTGCTGCATATACTGAAATGTGCATGTGGACATTGAGCTTCATTATTTGTTTTGTCTGAAGTAAATGTCTGTACCCAGACCTTGTGAAAAGAAGTATTAGATTAATTCTATTGCCATCTTTTCCTGAAATATTAAATAATTAATTAAGTCCATAAAATCACTCATGTGAATATGCATTATTGCAAATTTATGCACTTACACTAAAATCCCAGAGAGTAGCAAAGTTCATAGCAGTTGCTTCCTCAGCTCTTGGGACAGTTTTTCTAGGTAAAGAGCCGTATGGTTTCCCCATCAAAGCCTTGAACCAAAAAATGAGAGCAATTTACATTTTAAAGCAAAATACCAACAAAGGGAAGAGACAGTGATCTGTCATTTCTTAGGAAGACTTGTTTTGTGTTCCTAAACTGCTTAGTGAGGATGACCTATTTCTCCAATATTTTTCATTGTTCCTTGCATTAATGATTGAAACTATGCTTAAGTACCTATTCATGGTGTTTTCTAAATTTAAAGTAATGTTCCAATGGTATCAGTGGATTATCAAACTGTGCCTCTTACATTTAAAGGCAAGACAGAAATCCAGATTCCTCTGATGAGTGGTGTTTGTCTTACACACAAGACCAGAAGAACAATTTTTCTTGCATTACAGACTTTACTGTTTTTTCAATTGAAGTGTATGGGAAGAAGCTAAGGATTCAGTTTTTTGATTCTGAGGGCCCACTGCTCCTGGCAAGATGTTTGCTCAGCAGTCTATGTCCTGACAGGGTCCTTTCCAAGCTTTATCCTGCAAACTGTTGGGCATTTTTCCTGTTTTGGCTTCAATTGAAGATGGATCATGCTATTGAAACACTATACTAGGAAGCTGTTGGAAATTCCTATGTGACTCTTTCCCAGCTGCTTATTAGGAGGTAAGATAAGTAAGAGGTTATGGAATAATGAAATCAGGGAGACGGCACAATACTTTTAATTTTATATAAGCCCCTGTTTCAGAAAGACAGTATCATGGTTCAAAGGAACTAGAAAAATATTACATTTCACAGAAGTGATTTCTGCCTGAATTACATCTGCTCTGAGCAGCATTATTAACAGCGATGCTGCACACAGTGCAAAACATGAGGGGTCTCTCTTGTGATTTTACAGCCCTGTTGGGCCTTATCAGCACATGAGTATTAATGCAACTGAGAAGGATCCATGGTGCCTCAGAGGTCTGGAATGTATCTTTCTATTACAATGCACATTTTAGTCAAGGTACTCCACTTGGCTGCTTCTTAGACTCAGTTCCTCTCCTTAGTTCCCCATAGAAAAAAAAAAAAAAAGTTTAGCTCCAACTCCATACTGTGGGAAAGCACTTTCAGGACACAATCCTATATACATTTCTCTGTTGTATCTATTTCAAGTCATGTCTGTGTAGAGACAACTGTCCACAAGGAAAGTACATCTTTGCAGCCTTAGTACACCTTAATACTTTTAAATGGAGCATAAAGAGATTACAAATTTATTTAAAGGTCCAGTCCTATGAAATCTCACTGCAAAGACAGAAATTCACGTAACAACTCTCAATGAGAATTTAAAAGATTCCCACCTCAGGCACCATTACAAGTCCACAAGTCAGTCCGAAGAGAATCATGTTTATTCCATACATCCAGCGTAGGAATATGAAATAAGACGCTACTGAAGAGCCAAAGTGACCTATGAAAACATGAGATGTGAAAAAAGAGCAAATAAGTTAGTTGTCTCATGCTGTTTTACCTTAAGATGAAGATGCTCAAAGTTCACTTAAGATAAATACAGTCAGGGGAAGCTTTTAATTTTCTTTATTACCATAATTCTAATACTTTTTTTCCAGAATGCATACTAGCATTCACTGACCTGGCAGAGAAAACAGAAGCAAAAAATGTAAGAGTATTATTTACACGGAGTATTTAGGGTTGTGCAAAAGCTGCGACATTTACTATTACTAAACTATTATTAAATCCCCTAGTGGCAGGTTTCACAGCAAATAACCTTTATATATTTATTTATTTATTTGTCTGATGTGAACTGTAAGTATTCTGGACATGTTGAATCAGTACTTATTCAGTTTTAATCAGAAGCAGCACAGAATTAGCCAGATACTTTAAGTGCTGTTATTGGAGTGCTCACCAGGGAAGAATAAAAATATCTGCCAGTGTTTTGTACCCTTTCTTTCTCTTGCGTTGCTATTTATGTGTTCCACCAGCATGCAGGTACGGAGGCAGTTCCATTACCAGGTACACAGATGAAGCTTTGGACTCCACCCACTACAGACTCCTGACCCTGACCTGTGTGAAGAAGAGACTGCAGGGGAAGCAGTTGGCACTAAGGGCATGATTTGACTAATACTCTGCAATTCAGGCCAAACTGAAATAACAGTTCAAATTCAAGCCCAGTTTGTTGCAGCACAGCTCTGCTGAATACAGGACAGCTGGCAGTCAGGCTAATCTGTCTCTCAGAGTTAGAAAAACAGGAGTTTTCAGTTCTGTTACCAGTCATTCACAAGAAAAACGTGACCTTTCAACAGTTTATTCAGACACAGTCTAGTTAAGGTGCCTGATGCACTCTGATAGTAAATAATGAGAAGGAAATCACTCTGTGACAAGGGTCCTATTTGTTATAGTGGGGAGTATTATGAAATTAGGCAGAGGTTAAAGGTGAGTTTTCTTGCTAGGGCTTAAATGTAATTAATACTTTCCTTTTTTCTTCTTCTTTTCATTACTCTATTTTGTTATTAAATGACAATGTTGATTATAATTATTACTGAAATGAAAGAAATTTAGTATCTAAATATTAATAATGCTCCTGCTGCCAGTCCACAGGCCCAAGAGAAATGATTCCTATATCAAGTCTAAATGTGTGGTTAAAGCAATTTTGTAGTTTAGGACACAGTATGAAAAGTTTAAAACAAAGGTGTGTTTTCTCATGCCAATATTAATAATGTTTAATAGTTAATATTTATGTATTTTTCCTATACTCTTTTGTAGCATGTCTGAGGCACAGCAGTATGACCATTGAATTATCTGACTGGGTCGAGGTTGTTCTTGGGTATCTACAAGTGACCTTGAAATAAAATCAGAATTTTTTCTTCAGAGCAGAAAGAGCACTTCAATCTACCTACAACATTAGCTGGTGTCCTTCTTAGATTAATCTGGCCTATCCTAAATGAGCCCTTTTTAATCAAAAGTATCTTCTTGAAGGTGTTTAAATCTTCCCACCAAGCCGAATTTATAGGCTTATAGCTGGTATATATATATATAGCTTATATAGCTATAGCTGAAAAATAGAGGTTTCCTCTACAAAGTAGTCTGCACATAATTGTCAGGCTTTTGTTCCTTTCATGCTTCTGCTGCTTACACTTTCTTTTAGCTAGGATCATGCAAAATTCAATCAGAACTTTCATAAATTCTTGCCTCTTTTATGTGCTATTAGCATGACCTCTTCTTATACCCTGTTAATAAGCACTTCTTTCTGTTGTGCTTGCCTTTGGAAAGGAAGTAGCTTAAAGCATAGTATTAGCAGTGATCATAGAGGTTTACATAAAAGTTTTACCTCTAGTTCCTTTGTGCTAAGCAGGTGGTAATTTACCTATAATCCCATCTGTTGGAAGGAGCAGAAGCTACCTATGAACATTTCATTTTTAAGCATGTGTACTAGTGAATGAAATGTACCAGATACCTGTGTGTATGCCCATGTCCTCGTGGAAAAATTGGCACAAAAGAAACATTACTAAAAATGCTAAACTGTGTACTGACATGGAAAGCAGTTGTACAGACGCAACTCTGTGGCAAGTGAACTGAGTGAGTGCATTTTGCAAGTGGTCCAAACAACCTACTTTACCTGTCACAATCTGATGTTGTTTGCTGCTTGTTTCATTGTACTGTCTCCTCTAAAAATGGGCTGTTGAGTAGGCAGTGCTCACTCCAGTTTTCTCTATGCAACCGTACTTTGCTACATGAGACTGCAGCCCATGGGAACTGACATGACTAAGGACTCTACACAAACATTGCTGTGTAACAACATCTTTTTAAATATTGATCCTGGTGTCCAAGCCTAGTGTTCAACTATTTTCTTCAACCACTCTTCAGCATTTTGGGTGGACTGAGAGATCCAGTGGTTACATGCAGGGTGTTGCCTGTGCCAGCAAGATTCTCCAAAGTGTTCAATATGCTGTATTTAGCAACTCTTATGTAAAGTGTTAAGCAACCAAAGACATTTTTCTGCCAGATTCCTTATAAGCAGTATCAGGTACATTCTGTTTATTGTTTCATGTCATGTGTTTAAGTCATTTTACAAGGGACTGAATTGTGCCCCAAACAGCCATGGCTGCTAGGACTCAGAGGAATCTGGCCCTTGCCCAGTTTGGAGCCTCCCCTTCCAGAGTTACTTCTGCTTCATCAACACGACTCCATGTCTGAAGGCAGCACCTGTTAAGAACATTTAATTCCCTGGATTTTGTGCATACAAGCTTGAAGCTGAGTCTGTTAAAAAGGTGGGTGCTCCTCCAATTTGTTCTGTATTTGATCTCTGATCAAATCTGGAGATTTTGATCAGAGCTTGATATAAAAAATAGTTTTACAAATTATCTTATACTACCTCTGCTAACCTGAAATTTGGAGAACGCAGGGTAATCCTTGACTCAACACCAACAGCTTGTTAAATGCCAAAAACCACAAGATAACTCTTTCCACTTTACTAAACCTGATACATATGACCAATGTAGTACACATCCAACCTATATACATTTCTAGAAGTTGAAGCAGCAGTTTTTTGGTCTCTGTGACTCAATGTATCTTAATGTTTACTCTTCCCTTATACACAGACTAGCTTTTTTCTATTTCAGTTTCACTCACTTCTCATTTTATTATCTAAATGCTCTATTTCTCTGGGACATGGTAGCTTTATCAGCATCGTCATTAAGACAACCTTGATCTCAGTACTATAAATGCGCTAACACAAATCTTAGGTATGGGCTGAGAGCTACTGCTTAGATTAACCAGGTTTATTGTGATTTAAAATTATTTTCCGCAGCAATATTTCAGAGGTGTTCCCTTGAAATCAAGACTTATTCTAGACTACAGGGTTTTGCACTAAACTATAGTTTAACTGTACTTCTTAAATTACTAATTTTTGGACAGAGCATTGTTTCTGCAAGTAAAAGAAACAATTGCAGCTTGCCTTAGCGATACACTGAACAGAACAAAAAAATAATAAAAAAAGAGTAAAATCCATAATCTTCCCCCTTGAGATTATGAAAAGGTACTATCCTACTGTGATTTTGGGACCCTCCAGGTGACAGCAAAAATGTTACTTGTTTCAAATGAAAAAATAAATAGATACAAAAGCGGGACTGGAAAAAAATACCCTGTTCAATTTTTTATTCTGATTTTACGAGGAAAGAAATATGTCTCTTGGAAGTTACTGCTAGCAGAACAGTTTGTGCCAGGACAACTCCTTTACAGAAACTTTCAGAAACGTTACTTTCACAGATCCTCAAGACATCTATTATGTGTCCAGTCCACTAGGACACCACATGCATCTTGCTGCTGAGTTTGATTTTAACTACACATATGCAGCAGCTGCTTCCTAAATTTTGTGTTGAGTGAGTAGGTAATCTGTTCAGTGGTCTGTAGACCATGTGTTTAAGAACGTTGTATAATTTTTCCTCAAGGGCTATTTTGTAGTCTAAAACTCCACAAAATTAACAATTTATCATTTTCCTGTTTTTCTTCTGTTACAGTTATTGCCTTTTGATGCAACCCACAGCTTCTTCCAATGGCAACTTCTCTAAAATAAGTTTTCATTGCACTTTTCCATCTGCATTTCATTAGTGGCAGAGTCTCACTCAGGTATCCACGCAGTTAAGGCAAATTTCCTTCAGAGAGGGCTGCAGTTTAATTCATCACTGGAACTGAAACACAAAACTCACTTGTGCCAAAAACCTGCTCTCAAACATACCTGAAGTACTAACTACACTATGCCTAATATATAGGGACATCTAAGACCACTGTTATTTTCTCTGTGTTGTGTTATGCAGTTGAAAATGAGAGAAATAATGCCAAAATACCATAAGTCTCAAGATGATGAAAAAACATCACAGAAATAATTATAGTACACAGGCAAACTAAAGTGATGTTAGGCAACAGCTAAATCCCAATTCCACCTTTCAAGGATCACCTGTAAGTTGACTAACACTCTCTCAACTAGCTATACCATCAAGCTTAATAAATAAATACTCATTGATTTTATATTACACATTGAATACAGATATATATTTCTAAAGTATTGAAAAGCAATTTGCCACTTTGGCATGCATCAGGAATATGATATTAGATACTATTCTTTATTACCTTCCATAAGTACTTACTTTCAATCTCCTTAATTTTCATTTCCCAGGGTATGCAGGCTGTCTTAAAATTCTCAAAATCTCTCTGAAATTTCATCCATTTCTGTAAAGGGTCACAGATAAAAAAACCTACCATCATCTCAATGCCCAGATGTTCAGTTTCCCCTTAATCATCTACAGTATTCTTTGCCAGATAGCACTAGCTCACGAAGGACCATCTCCTTTTGTTTGTTCTGAATATGTTTCCTACTGGCTCTGTGTGAAGTCCTTATCTCTTCCACAAGAAGAATAATAAAATAATCCCTTCCTTTCATGCCATTCATTTAATATTTTTTTAATTGTTTCTAAGAGTTTATTTTGTTATTTCCTTTGCTATTCAAAATTCAGATCTGGAGCTCAAGCTGTGTCATTTCACATTGCAATTACTCTAACTAGTGGTTTATCTATCAGGTAAGTCTAACTTCTGCAGTTGAGCTTCCAGTGCCCAGCTGAGTTTGAAAGTCTTATTGTTTTTTGTGAACATTAATGCTTATGCGATGAGACTACACAACTGCTTGCAGAAAATCCAGTCTAAGGGTGAACCTAGCCACAGCAGGTAGTCCTGCCAAATATTCTTGGCATCATTCTGCATCAGCATTTTAGTTTGGCCAAGAGTGTGTTTTTTGAAGTGAATCTTCCAAACCATCTCAATTTACTACACGTGTATTTGCACTGTAAAGTGGTGTCAGAGCATAAAACTACGTCAAAAAATATACTTGAGAGGCATGCTAATCCACATCCACTGTGCTGGGTATTTAGTTGTTGAGACCATAGATGTCTTAGCCCAGAGAAAGAGCTGCCAGAATACACATTGCCTGGACACTGGGTCCTCAGCAACCACTGTTCGGCCTTTCAGTCAGTCCTACAGAGCCATACTAGAATATACGTGGTCCTAGAACCTTGGCTCAGTGGAGATGCTAACAGTATTTTTGCTGTGGGGCAAAAAGACACTTTGTGATAATTCACAGAAGTTTGTCTCAAAAGAAAGACTGAGTTCTGGATTCAGTCCACAGAAAAGCTCACTCTACACCAAAAGAAATTAACTTCAATAAGATATTAAACTCTTGCAAACCAGTTGATTTTTGTTCTGATGACAAGTTTCTCAATCAAACTGGGAGCTTATGTTAGAAATCTTTTCATGCAAGAGAAGTGGAAATACATGTGTTAAAATGCAAAGAAAGACAAGGAACTCTGTTTTGGAAGATGGGTACATATGGCAATAATCTGCAAAAGGCTCCTTATTTGCTTTACATGAAGTTAGTGAAATAATAAATTTACCTTGGTCATCATCACTTTGAATGCATAGAATTTTTTTCCTTTTCCTTTTCCAAGAGCACCTTCAAACTTTTCAACAAAAAGCTGGGCTTCCCTGGAAAATGAGGGCAAAAGAGAGAAAGATATGATGCTATGGTAAATTTTATATTGTCTCTACTGTATCAATGTAATTATTTATGTGTCCTAACTCCTCATAGATTTTTCTATAATCTTGTTCCCTTAGTAATGTTTAGAAAGAAAAGTTCTGAGATTCTGTATTTCACAGAAGACAAATCAAATGTAATGCAAACAGAACAAGCCACTTTGGTCATCTGCCTACATCCAAAATGCATTTGGAACTCTGAGATCTGCCTACAACCAGTTAATATCATCAAATACTTTTAGTCACAGTGGCTTTCTTCTGCAGTTCAGCTGCTGCCTACTTGTGCCACTCACAAACTGTTATTCCTCCTGGTTCCAACTAATATAAATTGTTGGCCAGCTATCTAAGGGAAATCTATTTTCACTTTTTATTTTGGAGATATATATACATTACAGACTTGGTTCCCCTTTGTCTACCCTTCTCAAGACTAAATTTAATTCAATTCTTCATAATTTCTGCATATATCATCTTCAGAATAATTTCTTAGAATTGTACCTTCTTTGGTCCCCAAAACACTTAAATTTTGCTTATAAAGATATGGAAGTTAAATAATGATATACAATTATGAAAGAAAGATTTTTATCTTGTTTTAAAAAGGAATAGTGTCCCCACAATAAAGCAATAAAAAGAGATCACAAGTATACTAATATTTCTTCCATTTAATCTGATTTATAATATAATTTTTATATAATTTTCCTGTAGAAGTATGACTTCCATGTCTGTCTACTGATAAAATGTTCCCTAAAGGCTAAATGTCCTGATCTAAAGCACTGGGAAATAGAATAAGGATCCTTAGCTGGTGGTGTATGCACAAGACCGTGTAACTCTTTTCTCATCACACTAGATGTCTGCAAAGAATTGCATATTGTATTGGGCATTGCACTAAGCACTTGAGAAACAGTGGACTACTGGGAAAATGTTAATTGTGATCATGGCTCTCCAGAAGCACTAGAGATAAGTTCACTGAGTGAAATTAATTATCATGGTTATATCTTCTGTTCACATATTTTATGTAAGCAAGCAAAAAGATTGTGTTAAACTGCAAAATCTGACAATGGCATTGGCAGAATAGTGGCATAGCTGTGATAAAGGCAAGTTAAAATTATGTGTGAAGAAGAATATTAGCCGTGTCATATTTTCTCTTAACTCATGGCTAAAAATCTCAGCCACTTTAAAAATACTATGTATTTTTAGTAACCACAAATGCTTAGGGTGATCTTCATACTGTCATCTGAAGACCTATCAAAACCTTTCCCCACTAGACACCCACTGTGGCAGACTTTTTAGCTCACAGTAACAAGCCCCTGAACAACCTTTTGTTTCTATGCTTCCCAAGATGGTGCAAAATTGAGCTACTGAATTTGACTTTCAGTCTTTGAGAGCCTTCTGAGAATTCTCACCTTCCAAGAACTCACATCTAAACCCAGCTGGTGAGGCATCAGGACCAGTTTCACCTCACCTAACCTCCCCAGGAGTTTAGCACCCTTTTCACACCATCTGAGATCCCATTTTCTCTTTCAAAGACACAGGTTGGCAGAAGCAAAAAGCTACACACAATTACATGAATCACAATCTGATCACTCTTTTTCTTTTCTTTTCCCTGTGGCACAAGGCATGCACAAATCCAGTTATAAAAAGACAAAAATACCCAGCCACACATCCCACCTATTTACCACTTCAAAGTGTTCCTCAGGGATCAAGTCAGCATCTGTTTAAGGCTCTAGAGCCCTCATTCTCAATTCTATTCTTCTGGATCACATTTGTGTGCTGGATTTTGGAGTCTGATCTTTCTGTGTTTTAGCTAACTTTGTCACTGGCTGAGCCTTCTTTATTTTCAAAGCCACTTCAAGTCCTTCAGAGGTTTTCTGGCTCCACGCTCACATCTCCTATCATTTTGATTCGCATAAAATTTTACATTTAAATTTCAGCTCTCTCAGATAAGTCAGAGAGAACAGATTCTTTCAGCTTCAGGAAACCAATGTCTGAGAGTCCCTTTTAAATCCATGTCCTCAAGATTTAAAATCTTGTTGCACTGTCAGGAGATAGTGGCAGTCCTAACAGCAGGTGGCAGCTTCCTTGTAAACTCAGCAGTCAGTGCTGGAACAACAGTACCGTAAAAGCATCCAGAAACAATAAACTGGGAACGTACCTATCACCCAAGTCAGCATATCGTATTTTGGACTTAAGAGGAAAACCTTCTACCATCACTTCTGTCACTAGGTAATTAAGCACTGGAGCTTGTTCATGAAAAATTACTGAAATCAAAACCTACAGAGCTGTAGAAAACTTGTGCTTTTCAGTCAGTAATTAGATGCAGTTATACTGAAGAATATGAAGATTTCACATTGCAGGTTGTTCTTTTTTTTATAGTGAAGTAGTAAGTCAGAAATTTAAAGGAATAATATGAAAACAACCATTAACACATAAAAGATCCTCTATAGTGGATATGAACATATTTTGTACCTGTAGCTGAACTCAAAAGTTCTCCACAAACATGTTCTGCTATAAAATTAAGCTAAGCTAAAACAAGAAGGAACTTTCCAGAATGAAAGACATAAAAAGATGTATTTTAATCCAAACTTTCTCTTCACTTGTTTAAATATCTTTTTACAAGGTTTTCTACAAAAAGTAGTATTTTTTATCCCTCTCTGCCTACTGGACTCTCCATAAGCAAACTTTCAAGTTGAGTGTGAACAGCATTTAAGCTTCTTCTCCAGGACAAACCAAAACATTGCCTTCTGAAGGTGGTGACCCAGATTGCCAGGTTTAATGCTACTGACTCTTGAATGCTTCCCTGGGTTTTACTTTGCCAGTGCTGAGGATTCCTTTCTCCCTGCATCCCTTCTTCCTCAACACTGACCCACTCCTGTATGTGCTGGTCACAGAAATGTTATACACCCCCCTTAAGTGTTAATGCTTTATAATCTGTTTTTCTCAGGTTTTCATTCCATTGGCTGGCCTGCATTGGATTAAGTACATCATTGTACCACAAACAAACCAGATGATGATCTGATACCAGTTAAACTTCTTATTGACTGCATACAGAGACACATGCAGTCAACTGAGTTACACATGCAAGACTGGAGCACAAAACCAGTTGGACCCATGCAATCCAATATTTATGAAGCTACTTTCATGTTCCATGAAATAAGTATTAAGCAGCTCCTTTCATATTTTTGTATGTTGCTTTCATGCACTTAAAAATTTGTTGTATACACCTTGAAAAAAAATCAACTGAGTGTAAATGATAGATTTACAATATTAGTTTTCCATTTTTGTTCTAGTCTACTTAGAATACACTGTGATTTTTGGAATTAATGGTAATTTTGGCATTAATGCATATTTCACACTGACTATGACAAGAGGAGGTTCCTAACACATATTAAAAATTGTGGCTATTAATATTTCCCACTCTTGTAAAGTAATAGTCAAAATCTTCACATAGTTAGTAATAGGCACATAGTTAATAAAAAAGTAACACATGCTTATATGGCCCAAAGGGTTGTGGTGAGTGGAGCATCATCCAGCTGGTGGCTGGTCACAAGTGGTGTTCCCCAGAGTTCAGGGTTGGGGCCAGTCCTGTTTAACGTCTTTATCGATGATCTGGACGAGGGCTTTGGGTGCACCCTCAGTAAGTTTGCAAATGACGGTGAGTAGGGACGGGGAGTGTTGACCTGCTGGATGGCAGGCAGGCTGTGCAGAGGGACCTGGGCAGGCTGGAGCGATGGGCCGAGGCCATTCCTGTGAGGTTCAACAGGGCTCAGTGCCGGGTCCTGCCCTTGGGTCACAGCAGCCCCACACAGCGCTACAGGCTGGGGCAGAGCGGCTGGAAAGGGCCTGGTGGGAAAGGGCCTGGGGGTGCTGGTCCACAGCCGGCTGAGCGTGAGCCAGCAGTATGCCCAGGTGGCCAAGGCGGCCAGCAGCACCCTGGCTGGTACCAGACACAGTGTGGCCAGCAGGGCCAGGGCAGCGATGGTCCCCCTGTCCTGGGCACTGGTGAGGCCGCACCTCGAACGCTGTGTTCAGGTTTGGGCCCCTCGCTGCAAGAGGGACGCTGAGGTGCTGCAGCGTGGCCAGAGCGGGCAGCGAGGCTGGTGCAGGGTCTGGAGCACAAGTCTGACGGGGAGCGGCTGAGGGAACGGGGGCGGTTTAGCCTGGAGAAAAGGAGGCTGAGGGGAGACCTCATTGCTCTCTACAGCTTCCTGACAGGAGGTTGTAGCCAGGTGAGTGTCGGTCTCTTCTCCCAAGTAGCAAGCGATGGGACAAGACGAAAAGGCCTCACGTTGCACCAGGGGAGGTTTAGACTGGATATTAGGAAAAAAATTTTCACTGAAAGTGTTATCAAGCATTGGAATAGGCTGCCCAGGGAAGAATGGTGACCATTCCTGGAGGTATTTAAAAGATGTGTAGATGTGGCGCTTAGGGAAATGGTTTAGTGGTGGACTTGGCAGTGCTAGGTTAAGAGTTGGACTCAACTATCTTAAAGGATCCTTTCCAACCTAAATGATTCTATGATTATTATGCAGGTTCTATGATTATTATATTTTTAAAAAATACTACTTTGTGAAAGGAAAGAGTGCAAATCGTCTTCTGCTCTTGGAATAAATGCAGTCAAGCTACCTTTGATGTTCTACAAGCCTGTGTTACCTCTTGGGGTGAGGTGGATTTTACCAATAACATTCTAAATAGCATTTTCATATTGCTCATTGAAAAAGACTAAATCTTATGAAGTCACCCAACCACATGCAGCTATAGAAAGGCATTATTAAGTGCTCCACAGCGGCTTATGTGTTAGCTGCAGCCGTGAATATTTGCGTGACTTCAAGATCTTACTTAATTGGTAGTTTAATGCAAATTTCTGTAACAATTTGATTCTAAGAAAATTTCCCACCAGAGTTTTAATGAAATATCTGAAAAACAAATTCAGTGCAGAAGCAGAGCCTGAAGGAGAGCCTGTGGGTAATGAAGGAGAAATATGTGCAGTTCTGTGCAAGGAAGTATTACAGAAACCCTAACTGCTAGACAATGCTGAAGCCATCAAACAGAACATGTTTTCTTTCTCCTCCTCAGCCTTTCTTCCCTCACTAGCTCTGCAGCAGGTTAGTCCCTCTGGATTACTCCTGACCTCTGTGATTTGTAGGTTAAGGAGATATTTCCTTGACTTCTACTCAAGCTTCCCGGCTTTAGAAGTTCAGCAATAACTTGGCACCATTCAGTCACAGAACGGGCTTGCAATGTCCTTTCCATGTCTGTGACACGTATTCTTTTTTGTTAAATATAATCCAATATGTTACTTAATTCAGGTTTCTACCTTGATGTCTAAGCTATCTCACCAAAAGTCCTCTATTTGTACATCCCTGCGGATTTTTGCAATACTTTGTCTTTTCCTCCCTTCCTTTTGTGCTAAAAGTAAAATGTGAGGACAGGAAAAACGATCAAGCAATAAAAAGTAGCCCTAAACCCATAGAACTGTTTTAGAAACCACATACATATATATGCATGCCTGCTTGGAAGTCATGCAACTTCACTAACATGAGGACGTGTCAAAAACAACGCAGAGAGACAAAACTGAGCTTTGTAATCACTGGTATCATGTGTTATAGGTAAATTATCTATATCACAAGATAGGCCAAAGTGTGGCCCGTTAGCTAACTGTGAATTTAAAGAAGCTTCAGAGAAACCTTATTAATTGAATTACAGACACAAGGAACTAATAAATGTTGCATGGGGCCAGGCATTATTGTCCCAGAGAAGCCTGAGTTAATTATTAACACTAGGTGTGCAGTTACAGCTTCCAAAGTGCTAGGTGTATGGTACTTCAGGCACTTCAGTGTTGCACTGAGAGGATGAATTACAGCTCTCAGAGGTTATTGCTATGAATAGCATTTAAGTGGATTGCTCACATTTTTCAGTAACAGTTCAGGAAGGTTTCAGTCTCCGCGATCTAAAAACTCATTAAAAAAGAAATGTCATATTAATATTGATCACCCAGGATTTCTCCAAGTCTTAAAAAGATTGGTTAAAAACTGACTGCCAAACAATAGTTGTCAAGCAAAGCTCACTTGAAAATCAGTTCAGCAGTAATAATCGACAAATTATAGTGTTATTTAGTACCCAGCTGTCCTCCAGGACATCCAGGCTAGCCTCCAGGACTGCCAGTATGTCCACACTAAGAGACATGAAATACTGATTCATTGGAGTACAAAGAACACATCTAAAAATGGGAAACTTCCCCCAACCCACACATGCATGTCATGTATCTTTTGGTTTTGTATGCTTATAAAATATTCTGTTTCTGATTCATCTGTCTGGATGGGTAATCTAAGTCCTGTAATAAAATAAATGATGCTAAAAAAATACTGAAAAATCACCACATTATATTCTGTCCCTGGTAGATGGAGAAGAGACTTTTCTGTTCTGTTGTTCTTAGAAAAAAACAAGAAGTGGTCATGGCTTTTTTTAGGGTCTGTATTTAATTGGATGTCTTTTAAAAAGCCTAAGAAGCTTGACATTTGACTGCCTTTTTTTTGGTTGGGGGTGGGAAGGGCAGGGGTATTGTCATTTCATTTCTTTTGATAGTTCACAAACTTGCTTGTGGTACAGCTTTAAAGCACATTTCTGGATTCTTGTGCTCAGTTCTCTGATTATATGGTACCATAATAGGCTTTGCTGGTGGATGTAAACTACATAGCTGTTAATAGCTTTTGCTATTTTTATAGCACAAAACTTTGATTATAAGTGTTATGTGCAAAACAAGGAACAAATGGGGACAAATCTCCATCTCCCATAGGAAAGGCACAGCATACTCACAAACCATGTAAACCAGTGGAAGGAAAAAAAAGGAAAAAAAATGAAAATTCTTCTGAAGGAAAATATTTGTCTTGGAAATGAAAAAAAGTCTAAACTCCAGCCACACACATGCTCTCAATAGCATGGACGCATATGTCCCCAGCCCACAGCCTAACTTAGGCTATCGCTTAGGGCCTGGGAGAGTGGCGATGCTATTTCCCATAAAACACCTTCTCATTCCTCTCCTTGGCTTCTTCTTCATTTTTCACATCTCCAGACTGTAAAGATCTGATCATGATGTCTCAAGGAGAGGCTAGAGTCTGACAGTGCTGGTACAGCTTAACTTCAAATCGCAGAGAGACCATGCAGCAGAGTAGTATCCTCAGTGATGGTTCTTCAGAGAATGGGGGCTGTTTGAAATGCATCTTTCTAGACACAGGGATGTAAATTAGAAATTAGAGCTGATCTAATTTACCAGTGCATCTCTATGAAAAATGCCATTTCAGCAATGAGTAATTCAGCCAGGTTTTGACAGAAGTTATTTTCTACAAAGCAATGAGTTCTGCATCTGTTTTCTAAAGTTACTGTTCATTCATGTATTTTCAGAACAAAAAAATTAAGGAAGATGGACTATTTCACAAAGTAGTCACTTGACCTAAGTAGAAATCACTTTCCTATCCCATAATTTCATGTTATGGAAAAATTGGTTTTGAATCATCGAAGTGAGGGGGTTGTTCAGTCTTGAAAATGCTTAAACAAAATGTTTCAACAATTTAAAATTTATTGTCACTTTAAAAAAAAATAGTCAAAATTAAATCTTTCCCCAAAAATAGTTTGTTCTGATAAATTAACACTTCTTTAAAAAAAATAGTATTTAGAATGAAAAGTCCTAATTATCCCTAATATTCGCTTTTCAGAGTAATATGAAAAAAGTAATTTTTTTTGGTCTTATTTTGTCATGAATATGTAACAAAACCTTGAGCATTCCTAGGGAATATATTTTTTTCATTCTTGGAAAAAAATTGGTGCTAATACAGAACAAACATGGAAGTTGGGTTTGGTTCACACTAAAGAACATTCCTCTTAATGCTGAGAAGAAATCTCCAATGAAGTCTCTCTCTATTGCAGAAGCTGGAAGACAAAGAATAAGGAAATTTCTTCTTCCACCTCTAAGAAGATAGTCTTCTTTCCTTTCCCACACATCCCATAATACCCTAAAACCTTCACTGAAGAAGAAGCAGATGACAGAGAAAATAACTGTTGACCAAAAGTTTCAGCAGCAAGAGATGGTATTATAAGAGTATTCAAAAGTCACATTATTCATTTACAAGTTCAAGGCACTTAAAGACTTTGTGTGTCCATTTTCCACATGTGTAATGGCAATCTGTAAGACTAATGATTCTGGTATAAATCTTAAGTAACTTGGCAAAATACAAAACAAATATATAGATAACCTAAAATGTGCTAATATAGGTACTTCTGTATTATTATGACTACCATTGTAATACATCATCTAGATAACAATTATTTTAAGCAGCATAATAAAACCAGGTGTTCCATTGCAACTCAGGTGAACTTAGGCTCCAAAAAGCCAATTAAAAACCAGGACTCCAGAAAACTTAGTCTATGAGTGTATTTTGGTATGTAAATGATTTTGTTTGATTTTTTCAAAGGTACTGAGTGCTTCCAAATTCCATCATTTTCATCTAAAATGCAACACGCAAATTTAAAAAACCTAATTCTCAGCACACACATTTAAAAATGTGACTAAATATTAGGTTTTACCTTTTATTATTATTATTGTTCCAGCTGTTTGCTGGATTTACGTGTTTTGTCTGCTGAGATATGCATGATTCTGTACAGAATTGTGACAACTTGAATGGGATTGCCTGGAATAAAAGGTGACTATTTTTGAAAACTTTTTTGACAGAGAAACACAGCAATAAAAGTAATTCTTCATTTATTAAAATTAGATTTAAAATAAATAAGCTACTATGGAAAAACTGTCATTTGCTTTTGGCATACACATTTTTCTAGGGCAAATAAGCTGGTAATATGCTTCCAAGTCTACTTCAGAGAGGGCTGTAGCAAAGCAGAGCTGAAAAAAAAGTCACAAACTGCCAAAAGAGCACATTGACGCATGTTTTTTACTAAAATAAACCTCTTGATGTTGGCAAATAAAATTGAGTGCATGTTTAGTGTCCCAGTCTAGATTTCATAAACATGAGAATATAGTTGATAAACTAATGGACATTTAGGTGGAATTGCTGTCCGTGCTGAATGTACAAGACCATTTCACCCTGAATATTAAGAAAGAAATTGTTAAAATAAAAAGACAGATAACAAGGGTGGGATTTTGAAAACTCATTATTGGCTTAAATGAGAAAGCCCTCCTCAGAGACTAAAATAAGTGCAGCAATTTAACATTCACTGAGGATAACTAGAAGCTGTCATGTAGTTACAAACATTTCCTAGTAACACAGATTTTTTTTAAGCCAGAAAGGATTGATATTCCCACTCCCTCTGACCCGTAAAAGATGACACAGGCTGTAGATGTTCATTGAGGGTCTCCTCATTCAAACCCACAACTAGTGGCTGAGCTAAAACATATCGTGAAAAATTACATATCTGATTTAGAGGTTTCTCTCTGTAGTTAATCAACATTTCCCAGCACTGCAAATATATTTTTCAGTTAGTCTTCAAACATGTCTTTTTTACAGTGTCATATAAGCAGACTGAGAGAACAAGCTGATGTTGATGACAGAATCATAGAATGATTTGGGTTCGAAGGGATCTTTAAAGGTCATCTAGTCCAACCTCCCTGCAATGAGCAGGGACATCTTTAACTAGAGCAGGTTGCTCAGAGCTCCATCCAATCTGACCTTGCACATTTCCAGGGATGGGGCATCCACAGCTGCTCTGGGCAACCTGTTCCAGTGTTTTGCCATGCTCATTGTAACAAATGTCTTCCTTATATCTAGTCTGATTCTACTTTCTTGAAGAGCTGGAATTTTGCTTTCCTAAAATTCAGGCTACTGACAGTATTTTTTGCCTGTCCCCTATCCCTCAGGACTACAAACTCTAACAGTGCATGATCACTGTAGCCCAGGCTGCCTCCAGTCATCATGTTTCTGATTGACCTACAGTATCACGTCCCCTCTGGTAGGGCTGCCTATTACCGCACCTAAAAAGTTAACCATTCAATGCACTCCAGGAGTCTCCTGGATTGCCTGCAGCTCTCTCTGCTACTTTTCCAGTAGATGTCAGTCCCCCAGCAGCATGGGAGTCTGCAACCTTGATGCCTCCTGTGGCTGGAGTAAGGAGGCTTTTGATTGGGAAGTCTGCAGAAAGCCGGGCCACAAAGTTCTATTTGTTGTCTTGGTCTCTAATTCTTACCCATAAGCTTTCAACAGGCTCATGGTTATTCTTCAGAGACAGCTCTTCACAATCTATCCATTTCTTGACATAAAGGCAACCCTTCCATGCCTTTGTCCTCTCCTGTCTCTTCTGAACAGCTTGTAGCCACCAATAGCAGGGACCTTCAGTCCCAGGATTCATCCCACTAAGTTTCAGTAATGGCAGCTAGGTCATAGCTCTGTAGCAGCACAGTGGCTTCCAGCTCCTGTTTGTGGCCCATGCTGCATGCATTGGGATAGAGGCACTTCAGCTGGGCTGTCAGTCATGTCATCTTTTTAGAGGAGTTTACCTGTAATTCCTTTGAGGTATTTCCCTGGTGCTTTCCTGTTGACTCCTATTACTTCAGAAGCCCTTGGCTCCTCTTTGTAAGACTTAAATGTGCTCCAGTGTACCCAGCAGGTCACAGAGCAACAGGCTGAGGGACCTCACCAGCACCCCATCCCTCAAACCTTGGTGTATCATCCTGTGACTTGTCATGGATGAGACTGGTGTTATCCCCTTCCTCCTTCAAGTGTAGTTTAAAGCTCTGTCAATCCGTACTGCTAGTTCATGAGCAAAGACCCTCTTCCCCCTTTGAAAGAGAATTCCATACAACACCCACAGGCCTGGTGCCATGTAGACCATCCTGTTACTGAAAAATCCAAAATTCTGTCAGTGACACCAGCCATGGAGCCATGTATTAAAAGACCAGCTCTATCTGTTTCTTCCAGTATGACTGCCCACAACCAGGGGGAATAGAAGAAAAAATTACCGCTACTCCAACTTTGCTTACGATCCACTCCAAGGCCTGAAGTTTATTTTGATTGTCCTTGGACTACATGTTGCAGCTTCATTGCCACCCACATAGAAAAGCAATAATGGTAAATAATCTGAGGGCTGTACCAGATTTGGAAGTTTCCTATCAACTAGGATTTGCTAGGAATGCTGGGATAGAAGAATGGCTATAAAAATAGAAGTTCTGTTCATAGTAAGAATACAATAATTTTAACTTTATTTACATGAAGATCCTTCAATTATAGGCTATGCAAAATAGAATAATCACTAGATTATCTAATCTGCTCATCTATTTTTTCTGAAATTTCCCTCACCTTCACAATGCTTCCACTTTACATCTCCTAGGTACTTTGTTGTCTTTTACACCCTTCCATGTTACCTCTTTCACAACATACCTTCCATTTCCTCTTTGCAACTGTATCCTTCGCAAAATGACCTTACCTTCTAGAAGGAAAAGATCTATAGATCTTCCACGCCATATTTCATATGCTCTCTCCTACCATTAGTCTGTGTTTTCTATCTATCAAAAACTGTCTGCAGGAGAGAGCATCTTTTCTGTATTAGAGGTTTCTAATAAAGCAAGGCCATGTATTTTGTTCGTATTTGGGCAGTATTGCAGTGTGTGAGTTCTTCAAAACAGAGGAGTGTAACAGTTTTAGCAAAAGAATAAAGTTATCTGTATTTAACCAGTTTCCAGTGCTTGGTGGAAATTTAACTATAAATGAAATTTCATTAATTTTTAGCCTTAGTGAAAATGTAGTGATAGGTTTGCTAGGGCAAAATACAATTTTATATGTGGCACACCTAAAAATGCATGAAAACAAGAGCTCAATTTCCAATCAGTTTGCTTTTTCATAAGTGTCCTGGTTTCAGCTGGGATAGAGTTAGTTTTCTTCTTAGCAGCTGGTGCAGTTGTGTTTTGGATTTGGTGTGAGAACAATGTTGATAGGACACTGATGGTTTCAGTTGTTGCTGGGTGATGTTTATACTAAGTTGAGGACTCTTTGGTTTCTTGGGCCCTGCCAGCGAGAGCGCTGGAGGGGCACAGGACATTGTGAGGGGACACAGCCAGGACAGGTGACCCAAACTGGCCAAAGGGATATTCCATAGCATGGAACAGCATGCTGAGTATATCAACTGGGGGAAGAAGAGGGAAGGGGAGATATCCGGCATTATAGTGTTTGTCTTCCTGGGTAACCATTACACATGATGGAGCCCAGCTTTCCTGGGGATGGCTGAACACCTGCCTGCAGATGGGAATGAATTCCTTGCTTTGCTTTGCTTGCATGTGCATCTTTTGGTTTACTATTAAGTTGTCTTACCTCAACCCTCAAGTTTTACATTCTTTTCTGATTCTTCTTCCCACCCCTCTGGGTAAGGGGGGAGTGAGCAAGTGGCTGTGTGGTGCTTGGTTGCCAGCCACGGTTAAACCACAACAATAAGTTAAAAAAAAAACCCAACAGTTTTCTTTCCAAAAGGTTAGAATAGAAAGATAAATCCTCTTTTCCCACCCAAGTAATCTTCAGATATTTCTGAAATTACATAATCTTTCTTGAATGAGATATTAAACTTATCAACAGCAGAATTTACTATCATTAGCATAGCTGAAGAAAAGGAAAGATTCTGTAAGGGGATGTAATGCAAACTTAAAAAAGAAAATTAATTGAGTTTTTCATATTTGATTTCAGGTCTACAGAGACAAGAAAGCACTGATCTGCAATGCCATTTACTCCACTTTCTGTTAAAGCATATCCTGCGAAAGAGATTTAGAGTTGGTTTGGAGTTAATTGTGTCAGTTGGTCTAGAAATAAAGCAAAGGTTCAGAAAAATAGTGCAAAGTGCAAAGCAGCAAAGCAGATATTCATTATGGAAATCAAACCCTACTTCAGAACAGACAGCTTCTTTTTCATCTTCCATGGTTTGTTTCGTAGTGTGGCAATTAGTTTCTTTTTTTCTTCTACCTCTTCTTTCAGCTTGGCCAATTCCTCCTCTGTAATTGGCTCCTCCTCAGAGTCGGAATCAGAGCTTCAAACAAAAACAGGAATAAAAACCATCACCAAAACTCAGAACAGACAGATTTCACTGAAGCACAGAGTGTTAATTTTTCTTAACTTTGAGACCTAGATAAATGCCTTTGCTATTGCACAGAAAGAAGGATACAGCTCACCTAGACTTGTTATTAATTTTAGTATGAAAGGCAAAGCCTGCACACAAAGTGCAGAGCCACAGCTCTGCCAGCACTACACCCAGAGCATCCCATGGAGAGTGGACAGCACTCCTGGGGAAGTGCCTAACCACCACTGATTTTTCCTGCACAAGTAACCAGCCTCCTAAATGTCCAACCCAAACTCACAACAGGCAAATGACACCGTAACTGCAGCCATAAAAATGAACTTGTTCACCCTGATTCAGTGCACTACAGGAGAAAGAGACACCACAGTCACAGCAAAGACAAATTTAAATACCAGATCACAGTCTGTACACTGATCGAGGCAGTAATATTTCAGAGATGGGAAAGATTCAAAGCCATATTGCAGCAAGGCCATGACACAAACCCATAACACTCAGATTAAGCAGATGCAATAGTAGTGGCATCTCCAGATGTATTGTGTTTGCAGTTTGAACTTCTTATCCATGCACTGGTTTGTAATATCTTTGGAAAGCAATGCTGACTAAGGCAATGTCCACTTTCCTAAAACCTGCATAGATATCCTTTTCTGTGAGCAATGTTACATCTCTTATAATGGCATATAGCAAGTCATTAGCAAAATGTGTTTCCTCTTCTTATGCCAGCAAACAGGAAAATTATAAAAGAGAATTCATTAGACTGACTTCTTGCCCTAAAAAGCTGACAGTGACAACTACCACTAAGTGAGCTCTTAGTTAAAGCAGTTTGATGCATTTCTGTTTGTTTGTTGTGTTTTCTTTCGCCTCTTTTTTCTGTTTTGAATGTTTGATAATGTACTGCTGGGGTTTTTTTAAATAGTTTTCTAGTTTACCTTGGGAACGGTTCATTCAGACTTTATCAAGCAATCAGTTTCCAGACTGATTTGCTTATAATTCACCTTTCTGAGAGTTTGATATTCAAAATCTGTTGTCAGAGATAAACGATTCATTACCTAAGTCACCTAATTGTATAATTTCTATCCTCTGGACAACCGAGGAATTATAAACATTTTCTTCTACCAAGACAGATAAAACAGCTATAGTTAAAGATTTGTGTGATATAAAGGTTGAAGGATTTGTTTGTGTTACATAAAGGACAAAAGGGCTTATCAGCAAGAATATTTATGAAAAGTTTCAAAACTAACACAATAAAAACAAAATTATTTTTGCAACACAGCAAAATAAAAATGTCTCATTGGTCGTCTATCTTTAGTTTTCATGAAATATAAAACATTTTAGCAAAAGCTACAGGGGATCAGTTTAAAAATTTCAGACACACTGGACTAAGCGTCTTTCCTAAGCAAAGGAAAGAAAGAGGCTCTCATAGTTATTAGATGCCCTGCTATTAAAGACTCAAATGCTATTTATTCAAAGGATGGTCATGTTTGAAGGTTGAACCCATCAGCCATAAAATTTCAGACTTATCACTTTATATGTGATAAAAACCAGTGCCACAGAAAATAAAAATCTACAGAAAGACTGCAACTGACCATCAGACATCTTCATCGTTAGTCCAGTACTGCGACAAGCAAGGAAAGAACTATATAAAAACTTAAGTCAAATGGTTGAAGGCCAAATTTCTGCATATAACTTTGAGGCATTATAATGCAGAGAGTCATGTCTTTGAGAAGAACAGAAGGATTAAAGGAGACAGCTTTAAATCCATAGTTGTTACAATCGGCTGCTTTGCATCTTACAAAGCAGACAGCAACATGCCCAATATTGAGGATTTCCTTTGACAGAAGATTGTTGGGTTATGCAAAATTGAAATATAGCATTTTACGAGACTACAGTGAGAGTGGTGGGAAATATGAGTGGCAGGTGCTAACACAGCGAGCTGCTTTGGAAACTGAGCAGAACACAAGAGGTAAAATAGGGATAATATTGGTTATTGTGCCTGTTGCCCATTACTGCTTTATTTGCCTTTGCAAACACATCCATTTTTCACTTTCTTTTGGAACAACAAAAATAATAAAAATTCCAAAAGCATCTTTGGGAAATCATTGTTTTCAAGAGTATTTACACTATGCGGTCAAACTTTAAGCAGTTACAACAGATTTTCCATTAGTGGAGTAGTTGAACACTATGAGATTCAAGCCAGGAAATCAGAATTCTGTCTTCTGCAACAAAAGTCTTAGCCTTTCATGAAAGATTGTGATTCATACATTTAAAGGCCAGAAGAGTTCACTGTGACCTTTAGGCTAACACAGAGCATAAAGCATCCCTAAGTATTTTCACATCAAGCTCCCATCTTCCTTGGCTCCAATTCAATGGACACAATGCATCTTTTCCTAAGTCAGTAGAGCTCTTGAAAACAATGGCACTTCCTTAAATCACACACATAATGAACTTGCTCATACTGTTCATCTGTGTTTTGGTTTTACACCCATATTGTGCATCTGTGTTTTGGGTTTAGTTTCATCTCCTCTTTATGGATGTAATCTACTTCTTTCATTATTTCTGTAAAAGCCATTTCATAGAGGTAAAAATAAAGATGAAAATGATTTCTTGGAGCCTGGATGTTTCAGGGAAAAGACTGGTAGAACTTTAAGAGTCTAGAGTGACAAGTGAATAAATTTCACTACATATCTTCCTAGTTTTTCATGAAAATTCTATTGTGTACTGATAATCCCCATAACATCCCCTGGCAATTAGTGTTCTTCAGCAATATTCCCGCTAGAAAAAAGATGCAGTGATTGTACTGGTTTAATCTTGCATGTACATTTGGATTTCAGCATAAGCTTTATACTCTTTAGTAAACCTAAAAAAAAATCAGTTTATTTGCTCACATATAGAGCTATACAGTAAAAACAGAAACTACACAGGCTAGGCAGAATAGAATATTCCTTCTCTGAGGATTTAGATCAAGTGACTGCATACAGTTTCTATCTAAGACCAATCAATTACAATTAGACAAGCCAGTAAAGAATAAAATAGCATTTCAACCTCAGAATATCAAAGATCTTCGCAGTGAGACTATAAGAAGCATTTTATCATTAATATTTTTGGGACAATGATTATGAAAAGTGTAGAGCAGGCCCCCCCCTCCTCATTAACAGGTAACAGTCACCCACATCAAAAACTAATACCATCTAAGAGCAGAAGATTTAAAACTCACCCAGAAATAACATCTTTCACAACGGAATTACCCTGTGAAATTTACTACTACAGATTAGTAGAGATCAAAATAATCAGGTTAAAAAATAAAAAAAATTAACACAGAGTTCATCTAGGATTCCTTTATGTCCTTTATGTAGAATAATAAGGGCTAAAGAGGTTTTCCTGATTTAGATGAAAAGTAGCAGGGAGGAAGAGGATAATAACAGATTCTACTGACTTGTACTGTGCCCTAGCTAAAAAGGGTAATGTTTCTAGGGCCTACCAAAATCCATGACAGCAGCAAATAAAGTATTACCTCCCTGTGGAATAACATCGCAATTAATTTTTCTTTCTTTTTGTTTTGGCTTTTTTGTTTGTTTCTTTCTTTCTTTCTCAGCTTCTTGTTTCACTCTTGTCATGCTTTTTCATGCTGAAATGTCTTGGCAATTGAAACACTACATCAGCAAGATGTACATTTAAACAGTATGTATCATTTGTTGTGATAAGTCCTCATGGACTTGCTAGACAGGCTATATTTCTATGCTGTCACCCTTCTCTTCTGTCCTGAAGGTCTGC
>NC_051210.1:45789106-45859802 GCF_015220075.1 Falco rusticolus | reverse complement strand
ATAACTTTTAAAATGGAAGTACATCATATTCTGCCAAAATGCTGGGCAGTCCCTCCTGATGTTTTCTATGGAAGTGGAACCCATTTTGCATGTTACAAGTGTGGATTAAAAATATAGAAAGCACTGTTTAGTCGTACCAGCCCTGGTATTTAGCAAGGCCTAATGAACTCATTCAGAAACCAGTCTTGAATAAGGTCCCTGGCAATTTCTTTCCATGCTGAAGATAAGAAATGTCATACCTGTTCCATATGAAAAAGATACACATTTTGAGAAGAGCAGTATTGCTCAAGAGGACTGAAAGTACTTCCTATATCAAAGAGTTGCCCTGCACTTTGCCAGAATAAGTTATTAGGCATTATCATCCTACAAAAACATTTCTTACATCCAGAACAGTGCAGTATCACTACGGAAATATTGCTGATCTTACTATGAAGAATGTTTGCCACTTCGTATCAGGTCCTGAAAGCAATATAAAAAGGAGGCATTGCCTTTCTGTAGCTTACAGAAGCCACAAAACACTCATTTTATTCATTTTTCCTGTAAGTGATATATAAATGTAAGACTAGTAACACGGTGGTGGTGGCACTCTTGATTTACTAACCAGTAGAAAGCCACACTGACATGCTACAACTAGCCAACTTACACATCAAAGATGCTTTCAAAAGCCATGTAAAATACACTTCTGAACAAAAGATAATGAATTGCAACAAAGCAGATTTTGTATTAGAGAGAACAAGAGGAAAACAAAACTTGCACACTGTTGACCTACATACAGAAAATGAGTATGTGTCTAGGACACATAGTTACAGCTGTAATTACCATTTCCTTCAGTGGTGGTTGGGTCTTCACGTTTAGGCATCATGACTATTTCACAGGGCTGCTCCAGCTACCACCTATACAACAGATCGTCTGAAGGCTGAGTGGTTCAAGACGAAGTGCACCACATCAACATTGTCCTGTCCGTCACTGAACAGATGGCACTGATGAAGTTTCACTGACTGAAATATAAGAAGATACTAATTTCCTAAGTGATTAATCTTTCATGACTGTTTAGTTTACTATTTAGGGTTGGCATGCTAAGGTCAAAAGAATGGAAGAAATTGTTCACCTTCTTTATTATTATTAGTGAAAAGAGAAAAACTCTCCTGCAATGTACTTTCTTGCGACTAACACTAATGTTTAAATGCTGAAGTGCCTTACTGAGCAAGGATGTTGCACATTGTCCACACAGACACACTCTGATGCTGTATACAGGTCTAGACTTCAGGGTGTGGAGGACATTACATGGATTTTTTTTTCCTCATGAAAGACAGCTTTTACCTCAGAAATATTTAAATCGCGAATAGCTTTAACAGTCAGACACTGATTTAAAATATCTGAGCAAAAGGAGTCCAATGACAATATATCTGCTGGTTTATATTTGCATCTCCTTGCAGTTCCATTAAGACTCCCTGCTTCTGCCTTTATGCAGATATTGCATCCTAAATTTATGAGCTTTACCCTGATTCACCTTGTATCTACAATACTAGACAAGCTTAATGGTGAAAAAAAGCAAAAATTTAATTAACAAGAGAGTTCAGGCTTGGAAGTAAAAGATTTGAAACAACTCACTACAAATAAAACAATGTTACAAATAAAACAACATAAAATGCAATTCTTAATCTGTTTTTAAATGAATAATTTCTTCATAGTTTCCTCAGTATTCCTCATCTGGAATTCTTTAGTGTGACCCAGCTTGAAAAAATGGGTAAGCATCTGCAGAATGCCCCACATTCTCAGGTGCTCCTGAGGGGTTTCTGGATCCTTTACTCACATGACTATGAAAGCTATTTGTTTTTCTTTGGAGCTGTCATTCAGATGTCTGAAGGAAGTTTATCTAGAAGTTTATTCAGTGATGCTCACTATCTTACCTTTCCATTTTCAAATTTTAGCATTGGGGGAATGCTGAAAATGTTTGTGGGTGTTGTTTGGACTGACTTGAAATTCAGTTTACAGACAAAACACATCCATGTGTTTAGTCCTATTTCTGTTAGAACATCCTATGTTTCAAATATTGCCAAAGAAATTAAGCCTACACACTCAGGTCCTACATCTTTGTCTATAAACCATGTTTTCAGAACTAATACTGCTTCCTTTACTGCATTCTCATATTAGTCATTATATAATATCCTAGCTCCTGTGCTTTTATACTTTGGAAAGACTTCTAATGCAAAAAGGAAATGCAAGAAAACATTCAAATCTTCTCTGAAAATCCAGTTAGACCATGCCACGGTTTTATGAATTCAGAAAAAGAATAATCATGTTCTAAAAATTCAGTAAAATTCAGTTGGTAGACTTCTGTGCTTCTTTAATAACAGAAAAAATAACATCTTGGGAGGAATGATGAGCATGGCGTTCAAGTTACTGATTATTGTACTTGAAAAAAGAAGCAGTGAAAGAACTATAACAAGATGTTTTGCAGTTGCAGTCAAATCAGGACCATTGCCTTGATGGAACTATGTAAGTCTTCATCAGAAACTTAAGTTACTGATACCTCACTTTCATTTATTAGCCACATTGGAAAACATGAAAGGATATATGACAAGGAAAGGGACATACACTGATGGCTGATTTATTAATCTTACCAGCAAAAAGGACATTACATTAATATCAAAGATGCAAAGGCAGTATTAAACAAGCTAGATAAATAAAAGAATTACGGTCATATACACATGTGGTCTCTCGGTGAACATTTGCTATGATATAGGTGAATTGCACACCCCATTTTACTTATTTCTTGAGGTGTCCTGACTCATACAGTGATCAGATTTAGTTAAATACTTTTACCACTGTGCAATTTTTTAGTGTAGACAAGCCAGATCAAGGCTGGTTTGTGGTCTACTTTTGTGGCTGCAGGAGTTAACCGTCTCCATGAGTTCCACCACTTGCTGCCCTCATTGATGTACTGCTAAAACTGTCCATGGGTCTACCTTGTAAACTGGATCACTAATCAAAGAAAATAATCATTTTGTTAAGTCAGCTTAGTGCAGTGATCCAATCCACAGCACAGTCCCACAAACAATTGTAATTAGCACAGAAAAGGGAGTCAAATTGTGACATGATATGGGAAAGGGCAGCCAGGGTCAGGAGGCAGAAAAAGGGTGCAAACCTTTGAAGACAGGGTTGCCACTGGAGATAACATAGCACAGAGCTTCATCTTGTATTTCTGTTTATCCTTGGAGACCAAATACTAAGCAGAGACTGGGGACAAACAGTACCAATTAAACCTCACAGCATCCTACTGCTTCTCTAGCACAAATATAAATGATTGCATAGAGAGCATGGACAGTTTTCATCTGCACAAGATTCGCTTTACAGCACACCAGTCTTGCAAAAAAAAAAAAAAAAAAGCGGCTTTTAATTTAATCTAGCTCTATTTAATAGCAATAAAATCAGAACAACACAGAGTGTTTTTAATATATAAGAATTATGAAAATAGCCTCAGTGCAGACAGTTTCAGAGAACTGGGATCATTCCTCAATGAGCCTGTTGAACACTGCAAAAATTCCTGTTGTTAGCAAACATGCCACATTTTTGTTTCTGTGTTCAAATCTTTATCTCCTTGTCAGAGACATGTACGATATAGTCAAAGCACTGAAGCATGGGTGGTTTACAAAGGATGAGGATGGAAATACACAATTAGCCCTTTACTACAGCTGTAACTTGTGGGAAAACCTGTAGTAGAGGAGAAATTGAAAGTATTGGTCCACATACTCTTCCTCACACTACTAAACTGATAACCCATTAGATAGCCATCTGCCAACCAAATAAATCCATCCAAGGGAAATAAAGATGATATCAAAGAATGTTGACATAGCTATGTTTGGTACAAATATCAGTGTCTCAGTAACTCTGCAAGCATCAATTTTACTTGCAATCAGCGTCTAAGTTACAGTGCCACAACCTATTCACAAAGAAATAACCACTCTAATTTCTTTCCTGCCACTTCTGCACAACAGCTGTAAACCCTTTCTACCACAATGTTGATTATTCCACATTTCAAGGTGCATTTTTCATTGTTTTCTAGACATACCGCTAAACTTAGGCCAATAATGATTTTCTGTCAGACTTTGCTGCTAAAGATGACTCTTTTCAGGATGGGATTTTAAAATGCTGTTTTGTTGTGAGGCACATAAAATACATAATCTGCCTTGTTGAAGTACATGAAAAAATCAGACAGTTCTGGTAGTAGATATGAAAATAAGCTGAAGTCATGGCACTGTAGCTGTGCCAGTGAAAATGCCTTTTCCTGTGTAATGTAATCTTCCCCTAACCTGCTGCATTCAAATGGGTCAGATGAGTCTGAACAGCATTAACTGGTAAGTCTGTGCCTACCACCCACATTATCCCACATCTTTCCACAGCTATGTGCATGATTATGCCAATCACGTCTGGGAGCAGCAGGAGGCTGCACCGGGAGGAGGCCAAGACAGCATGAGGGTCAAAACCTGCCTGAGGGGCACCATCCCACAGCAGTGCAAGCAGAGCAGGTGCTGAAGGTGGCACTGGGGGGAACCTGGTGAGGGTGGAAAGGCAGTCAGATAAATCAGATTGGTTAACTTCATGCCAGAAAATTTCAAAAGCGACCCACATTCTTTCTGAATATTAACTCCCAAGTCAACATGTTCAGCTCTTGAACACTGATTAGAGGATGCCACATAACAGAAACACAAGTAAGACTGTTCTGATGCCACACTGGTATTCACAGAGAAAACAGCTTAAATCCATTTGCAGACAAAAACTTGTATTGAGGTCTCTGAGTAGCTCCTGAAAAAGAGATCTGACAGCTAAGTCAAAAAACTACACAAAAGTAAAACAGATTTCTGCGATTACTGTTTATGAAGCTATTTGTAGTCATTATGACTAGATTTCTGGAGTACGGTGTTTCAAGTTTCTCCAAAAACCTGGAAGTTAAGCTAAAAATACAGTGGGATGTATTTTTCATTACACTTATATACGTGATACCATAATATAATATTATTATATATAATATACCTACATTATAATATAGTACACTGAATTGTGTTATATTTTATTATTATATATTGTTGTATTATTCTAATTATTATTATAAATACATATTATTGTATTTACACTGTACCAAGCATAATCACCAGGTTCAGAGGAAAAACATCAGAAATCTTATGAAGATACCATATTTGAAAAATTTCTAGTCAATTAATGTGGATCACAAGAATTTAGGATGATATATATGATTTAGAAGAATTTATCTAAATTGCTTTTGACTGCTGACTCTATCCTACTCCATTATTAATCAGAATGTTTTATTAAAACCTCAAAACCAGTTTTAAATTCCTAAATATTCATTAAAATTCTGCCAAATTATTTTTTTATTAGAAAAGGAGATATTTAGCAGAGTTTCTACATATCCATATGCTCTGTTCTTTAGACGACTTCTGAAAATTTGTAGCCAGAAGCATTTCGGAAGTCCATCTGAAGATATATTTGTATATGCATTTCCTCTAATGATAATGCCACTCAGAATTAGATAATTCTACTTAGAATCATATTCTTGTCTTTATTCTGGCCAAAATGAATGGGTGACTGAATGGTTGTTAATACAGCTGCTTTCTTTAATAACATCTGATATCGCACACTGCCAGCTATGTCTGACTGCTCGCAGCACCTGCTAGGCTGATGAATGGGCACACTGCTCGTGTAATTGCATTTGCTGCTTAGTTGTCACTACTCTCAATGGAGGGACTCAGGATTTACTTCTCAGTGCAACCCTCTATTGCTATTTGTTTTAAAATGACATTAAAAAAACCAAAAACCACTAATTGTTACATGTTTTGAAGTACTTACTTCTATAGTAAGTGCAGCTGGCGCCGCCACAAAGACATGAACAGAAGTCTTAGCCTGCACAGACTGGTTGCGGTAGCATGTACTTAGGAGTACTAAAATCCTGAGACTTTATGACTTCACAGCCATCAATGCCTCGTGTAAATCACAGATCAGGTCCTCCTAAATACCAGTCCACTTTAATGTAGTCTGCTACATTAGATAACCCTTGCACAAGCCGTTATCACTCAGAGAACATATCAACAGTGACTACTTTCCACTCCAAGATTTCAACACATTTTTCAGGCAACCCATTTGCAAAGGACTTAGCAGGCACAGGTGGCACAGCTCAAAACCCTCTTCACCACTGCACGTGTCAGAGGAAGTGGAAGGGTTGTAATCATCTTCAGGGACTCCCTCTCTGGACTTTGACCATTGCAAGTTCTTGAAGCAGACCTGTCCAAATCTCATGAAGGTGCTAGGATCATAACGAGCTCTGCATATTCCCTACCTGCCACTCTGGATCCTCTGCTGTCATGGCAAGCAGCAAGTGCTGTAAAACCAGAAATGACCCCTTATTTGTTTTTTTTGCAGGGAAACATAGAGCAAAGTGCACCAGAACCATGTTCCATCACAGCCAGGAGTTAGAAAGTAAAACCTTGAATGTGAAGCTTCAGCAAAATAACAAAACCCTAAGGTAAAAAAGCAAATTCTGCAGAATGACTGAGGGTGTGTTATATTTAGCCAGAGGAACCAGGCTTTTTGTATCTCTCTGTTTCACATTGCCTGTAAAATCAAGGGAATACAATACAAATGAAAGGCAGGAGTTCAGGGAAGAACAGTGCAACAAGTAGTCGATTCAATGGCAAATTCTTCAGCCATTGAACGAAAGATTATTAATAACACTGCCTGTAGTTCTCCAATGCACTCAGTCAGTGCCTGCTCACAGCAGCTAATAAGTATCCTGAGAGGACAAGGTTAAACAAACTAGGTAATCAGCAGTCTTTATTGTAGTATTGGGAAAAGTCTAGTACTAGAACAGAAAGAAAATTGTTTTCATGAAGGAGAAAGAAACCAAAACCATACTAAGAGGGTTTTTTTTTATCTACTCATATGCCAAACTTCCCATAAAAATCATTTGCCTCAGGGTTGTTATAAGAATATGAACATGTGAGTGAAAAGTTATTTTTTAACTTTCATACACATCTGCCTTAGTTTGGTGAGATGATGTGCCAGAATGGACCCCAATTAGTGTCAGTCTTAATAGTAGTCTTTAACACTTGGACATGCCTTTATTAGGAAAGATTTTGAAACTATTAACTCATTCTCTACTGATCTCTTGAACAGCTGATGAACAGCGATAAATTTTATTATTTGGCAGTCCTGGGCAAAGTCATATGATAGTTTGAAGTTTTAACAAGTTAACTGCTGAGTAAGGGTTTCCTAGATGGTTGATGATCTCTTGAGGCATAAATCCAGCAATTTAACTGATGAGGGAAAGAAATACGCTTAAATCAAGTGAACACAGAACAAACCAAGGATAAAGTAAGATAAAATGTACTGAAAACAAATCTTGAAGGCCTGCACAAATACACACATGTACAAGCCAACAATGCCTGGAAAAATACTAGTATGGTCCAACCCTGGACTCTCAAACTGTGGCTTGAAATATATGCTTGAAACCATGAAATCACATTCCTATTAAAACCTAACCTACACAGCTGAGCACCCTTGAAAGAATGATATGCAGCATCAAAGATCTTTTGAAAAAACATCACTGTATGTAGCAGGTACTAAATCTTGTCTTAAAATTACTATGATTTGGGCAAAATGCAGATCATCAGCTACTGAAAAAATTACAGAAAATTACACCATTATGACCTCCAAGTGAGCTTCTCTTCACATCAGCTTTGGTAGTTGCTGAAAGACAGAGGCAATTCTGCAAAAGCATTTTCAGAATACCCATGTCCGTGTTCCTGAACATTACACTGTCATCATTGTGTTATCATTTATCAAGGGAAGATCCTTCAGAAAAACCCAGACATGCTCCTGAGCAGAGATGACTCCAGCACTGCCATGATAAGATGCCACAATCCAAAGTTTAATATCACTGACATTCCTGGTACTCCAAACCCTCGGTCAGCCTTCCAGCCACCCCCAGCTGGAGGAGAGGCAACTGAGCACAAGGCATGGAAAGAGTATTCTTTTCTTTTCCTCCTAATGTTTCCTAATGCCTTGAAGATTTCATTATCCACTTTCTGTGCCTAACATGCCATGTCACACAGTACTGGTCAAGGCCACTGGGCCAAATTCTGGGAAAGATTGTGATAGCTTTATTAACACATACTTGTTTTTATTATGTGATGTAACATTCATCCATTAATTTCAGCTCTCCACATGTACACATACGTATCTGTCAATTACATTAATTGACTTAATAAATACTCCTAATTTCTACGGAAGTGGAGAAAGTTTATTAGTTTATTAGTTCTGTCATTCTTTGACTATCTCAAAAATAAAAGTGTCAGGAAAGATCTTTTGTACAAAGCATATAACTGAGTTTGTAAAAATATGTGAAGCTAGAAATATAAGAATATTGATGAACGATGTATCTCCAGCTTCCAGACAGACAGATGTAGATAGATAGATAGATGGATAGACAGACAGATAGATAGATAGATAGATAGATAGATAGATAGATAGATAGATAGATAGATAGATAGATATTTTGTTAAACTATCTAGATCACAATTTGTTGTGAGAAACTACAGGCCACGCAGACCTCTCCCGAGACGCTGCAGTTTCAGCTGCTACCAGCAGATGGCAATGCATGTGAGTCAGTCGCACCTTAATGCAAGGGCTCCATTCACAGCAAAACCTGCCGTCGCAGAAACCTCACGGTCTCGTTATTTAAGAAAGCAGAGGACCACACAAGAGAGATTTTGCTTAGAAGCAGCAAAAGAGTGAGCACGAAGGTAAACGACATTAATCTTGACCCATGTCAATTAAGTCACTGCTTTCCATGACCTGTTAGATTAAATAATCAACCATTTGGATGGCAGAGATAAAGATTATAGCAGTGAAATAAACAACATTCTCTTCTGTTTCAGTGTGTTTGTATGGCTTAAGCACACAACTTCAGAACAACACCCCAACTGCAGCTAACTACAGTGGATAAAGTTTCTGAAGACAGTTCACTTTTGGTATGACACACTAACTTCATTTCTTTGGTTGTTGTATCTCACAGTAAATAAATGCTGACATGCATAGTGTGCACTACTCAACAATGCAAACTAGAAAGAAAAGAAAAATATATATGCTTTATATGTCTTTTCTTCCATTGGAGAGAAAAAAACAAGTTTAGAAACATAATTCTATCTCCACGTATTCAGAAGGCACAAGAATCAAAAACCTAAATGTCATTGTAAAACTTAAACACCTACATAAAACTTGTAAATCTATCCTTACAGGATCGGTATGTACCAAGAATATGATAAAAAGAAGATAGACATAAATACAGAGACAGACAGGTGGACACGTGTAAATAAATATTTTGAAATATACTGACCTTGCCATTCACTTGTCTCTTCTTTAATAAAGTTCAGTTTTCCTGTAATAATCAGTCACATAAATTTATTTCCCTGTATCATCCCTCAAAATCTATGAAAATTACTCCCATCCTCATTATCACATATGAAGATTTCTATTCAAGTATATAAAGATATATAAGGAATAAGCAAAATGACCTAGAAGCTTTGTCTCAGTCCCAGAGCTGTAACATCACTGGCATAAACAAAACCTGGTGGGATGACTCCTGTGACTGTGGTGCTGTGGTGGAGAGTTTTAAGCTCTTCAGGAGGGATGGACAGGGCAGGTGAGACAGGAGGTGGCACTGTATGTAAGGGAGGGGCTGCACTGTATGGCACTTGCAGCTAGTGATGACACAGGTGAGAGTCTCTGGGTAAGGATGAACAGGAAAGCAAGTAAAGAGTATGTGCCTGTGGGAGTCTACTATTGACCACCCAGCTAGGATGATGACACCAGTTAATTATTCTGCAAGGAAGTAAGGCATATCTCTAGATCAATAGCCCTTGTCCTTATGGGTGATTTTTAACTTCCCAGTTGTCAACTGTCAATATCATGCAGCAGACACAAATAAGTTCAGGAAATCTCTGAATCATGTTGAAGATAACTTCTTGGGGCAGGTACTGGGGGAGCCACCAAGGAAAGATGCCCTCCTAGATTTGTTGTTTGTAAGCAGAAAAGGACTCATGGGCGAAGTGGTGATTGGTGCCTGTGTTAGTTACAGTGACCACAATTTAGCAAAACTGTGACCCTGGATATGGGGAGAACCAACTTCAAGCTGCTGAATGAGCTAATTAGTAAGGTCCCCATGGAATCTGCTTTTGAACATAGCGGGGTTCATGAATACTGATTGCTTTCTAAAAAACATTTCTTAATAGCACAGGAGCGGGCAACTCCAAAGTGTCAGAAGCCAAGCAAGTGGGACAGAAGGTTGGATTGGCTAAGCAAAGATCTTCTAGAACTGAGGTGGAAAAGGGAAGTATATGGATATTGGAAGCAAGGACCTGTGAGAGAGATGCTTTTCACCATCGTAGGGAGAAAATTCATGCAACCAAAGCTTGTTAGAGTTCAAGCTGGCCAGTACTGTGAAGAACAACAAAAAGTGCTTTTTAAATACCTTGGGATGTGTGGTGAAGAACTTACCCTAATGACCTGTATAAAGTAACCCCCATCACCAAAGCTGACAAAGAAATCTGTTATGAAGCAGCTAATACGAATGAACTTGTATGACTGTATATATGCCATACGTAAAATGCCAGCAGGTGGCACTCAAGAATACGTAGCCCTTTTCCAGGGATTGTCCAGGACAGATAAAACTTGCTGTTGTACATGCCTACAGGTTCCTGTGTGCTGCTTTTTACATGCAGGGGAAAATGTGAATCTTTTAGGGTTGTTGAAATGCATGCCCAAGAACAAGGCATCTTGACACCAGTCCACACAAGTCTGTTTCTGGAGGGCTCCACAGTCCCCAAGGTGCTAGACAGACCTTGCAGCCCCTACGGTGAATCACCAGTTTCACTGCTCAACTGGGCAAGCTGCAAAAGCCAGTCAAAGTCAATGTGCAAATCAGAGCAGGTGTTAAGAAAGTGTTTTAGAAAACTAGCCAGCAAGGTAGCTGTGCTTTGAATGCACAGACCCTTCTTGTCTTCTAACAGGTTCCAACTTGTTGTAGCACTTCTTTAAAGGATGTTCTTTTACCAAAAACAATGAGCTCAAAATCATAGCTTGACCATGTTTTTTACTCCATTGGGGCAGCAGTCGTCAGGCTGTACCAAAATTGCTAACAGGCAGAGGCAATGCAGTAAGGATGCAGCATGCAGTGCCTGGCCACATAGATACCTGGAGGTGGAGAGGTAGCACTGGAGCAGCCCCAAGTTTCACTGAATCATTCCAGTTAGCTTTGATACCTTCAAAGAAGAAACTGACAACCAAATTCTTATAAAATCCATGTAATTCCTTCATTTTGTGCTTCATGTAGCAGCTAAATAAGAAAATTGGAGAAGGGATCATTTTTGTGTCAAGTATCATGTTCATTCCATAAGCTCCTTTCTAAATCTAAAAATGTCATGTCTTGTCCTTTCTATATTTTTTTAATAATGAAGTCTTGCTGAAGGCCTAAATTTCCCTTAAATATTCATCTTGTTCTAATTAAGAGGGTCTGCACTATCTACCCTGCCAGTGGTCAATGGCTCCACCCAGACAGAGCTGTTGAAGGTAGAGACTGCAGTGGAGACCTCGACTACAAGGAATGCTTAGGTCTTGGTCCTGGGGCAGGGACAGGCAGAAGACCTGACTGCAAAAGGTGTGCCCAGGCAGAGGACTTCCTGCAGCAGGTGGCCGAGCTGCAGGTTAGAAGGCTGCGTAACATCAGGAAGGAGTTAGATAGTTGGTTCTAAGTGCAGTCTCAAGCGGACCCACAGCCAAACAGCCAAAAAATCCCCCACCAGTAAATCGGGGGGGGGGGGGGGGGGGGGGGGGGGGGGAGGGAAATAATGCAGAAGAATGGAAGCTTGTAACAGCAAGGACTAGCAGGAGGAAAAGACTTCCCCTGAAGCCTGAGGTGCCTTTGCAGAACCATCTCACCACTCCGCAGAATAAAGCGGAATCCTATCACGTCAGGAGAGGTGCTGGAGCTGACTAAAGGAGCCTGATCAATACATATATGTTTGGTGGCCTTCTACGACAGGGTTACGATGTTGGTGGATGAAGGAAGAACTATTGATGTCTTCTACTTGGACTTGTGCAAAGCATATGACGCTGTTCCACACAACATACTTGTCCCTAAACTGGAGAGACATGGATTCGACAGATGGGCTACTCAATGGATAAGGAATTGTCTGGATGGTCACACACAAAGAGTAGCTGTTAACAGCTTGACATCCAAGTAAAGACCGGTGACACTCCTCAGGCGTAGGTATTGGGACCAACTCTGTTCAACATCTTTGTCAGTGACATGGGCAGTGGGATTGAGTATACCCTCAGTAAATTTGCTGATGATACCAAGCTGTGTGGTGCTGAGTGGTCGACACACTGGAGGGAAGGGATGCCATCCAGAGGCACCTTGATAGGCTTGAGAGGTGGGCCTGTGCAATCCTCATGAAGTTCAACAAGCCCAAGTGCAAGGTCCTGCACATGGACCAGGGCAATCCCAAGGACAAATACAGACTGGGTGGGGAATGGATTGAATGCAGCCACGTGGAGAAGGGCTTGGGGATGTTGGTAGACAAGATGCTCAACATGGCCCAGCAATGCGTGCTTGCAGCCCAGAAGGGCAACCATATCCTGGACTGCATCAAAAGAAACATGGCCAGCAGGTCAAAGGAGGTGATTCTCCCCCTCTACCTTGCTCTCATGAGACCACACCTGGAGTGCTGCAGTCACCTCTGGGACTCACCCCAACATAAGAACAGGGACCTGTTGGAGCGAGTCCAGAGGAGGGCCCCAAAGATGATCAGAGCTGAAGCACCTCTCTGATGAAGACAGGCTGAGAGAGTTGGGGTTGCTCAGCCTGGAGAAGAGAAGGGTCTGAGGAGACCTGAAGGGGGGCTATGTGAGAGCTGGAGAGGGACTTTTTACAAGGGCGTGTAGTGATATGACAAGGCAAATGGCTTTAAATGGAAAGAGGGTAAATTTACGTTAGATATTAGGAAGAAATCTTTTACTATGAGGGTGATAAGGCACAGGAACAGGTTGCCCAGAGAAGCTGTGGATGCCCCATCCCTGGAAGTTTTCAAGGCCAGGTTGGATGGGGCTTTGAGAAACCTGGTTTAGTGGAAGGTGTCCCTGCCTATAGCAGAAGGGTTGGAATTAGATGATCTTTAAGGTCTCTTCCAATCCAAACTAATCTATGATTCTATGGTGAGTCATTGAAATGAGTCTGTGTTTGAAACAGGGTCCAAGTGTTTCAGAGACTCAAGGTATTAGACCAAGGGAAATTAATTTCATTCTCACCAGTGTAAATCCTACATACCCTGAAGAATGTAGTCTAGTAAACTGTGCAAATGATATCAGACTTTTGTCATAAGGAGGAAAGACATTAAGTTTATTACCACACTGGAGTCTCACTAAAATTTTTATGATGTTCAAACTCGGGATTTTCATTGAAGTCTGCCTTGGGGATATGCATATATATTTCTGGGTCATGTTCTGCTTTCTGCAGCATCAGCCACATACAAAGCAGTCTTCAATTTCAGTACTGTAAATGAAAGCAAAACTAACCCATATGACAGTCTCAGAGATCCTTTAATATATAAAGACACTAACACTAACCAGTAATCACAAAACACAACTGATCCAAGTCAGTCTGCCAAACACAACCTTTTTCACAGCTGTATTAGCAACAGCCATGTCAGTTGCAGGCACTTCCAGTTCACTTTAGTGATTACTATTTAAGGATATTCTCCTTGTAAATCACAAAAGACCTTTTTATTCTGGGATTTCAGTACATTTCTGTTTCTAACAAATCATGGCCAACTTCTTTAAAAGTTGTTTTGAAAATTTAAAAAGACATAGGTTTCACTCACCTCTTCTACAGAACAGAACTGCAGACTGAAGAGAGAGAACCAAGAGGCTCTGCCTCTCTAGAGGCAACTTCATTCACGCACCCACCTGTGGAAAGGTTTTGTTCCCCAGCAGACAGAGGCTGGCCTGTCACTGGAGTACACACAAAGTGATGGCTTTAGATGAAAACATCCATGTCTACCCCAAAGTTCAATCATGTTTTACAATGTCCCAGTGTCTTTTCCTTGCCATATTTTAATTGCCATAGTAAATGGGGCTACATTTTTCCCATTGCACACACAGACATGTACCACTATGAAGAAGTCCAATTACCAGAAAATATGCATTTTCCCAACAGAATTAATGTGTCACACCTATCCCTGTGTACGGTGGAACTCATTTGTACAGCTGATGTAGAAAAAGGGGTCACTTTCTTATGTATAGCTCTGGGGAGAAGTTGTGTTTCAAATTGTGCATCCTCCATAATGTAAGTTGACTTTAAGTCACTTTGGTTCATTATTCAAACTCAATAGTAAGGGTGAAGAACAAAAGTCCAGAGCTGGTGCCATTTTTCTAAATAAATAAGCTCCTTTTATCAGTAAAGAAACCTTAATTATTACAATTATTAAGAACAGATACATTTATAAGATCTCCAAATCTTCAAGCCAGGCCAGAAAAATTGTGATCTTACTTTTGCTATATTGTTATTTCTTTATCCTCATCAGACAAAATCAGGAATGCAAATAAAACTGAACAGCAATTATTTGTTTTGGAACTCAGAAGATATATATGATTCAATTTTGGCATAGACACAAATTATCTAGTATTTTATTCCTCTTCTTTCTTCCATGCCTACTTTTAAACTAGTAGCAAAAAATAACATTGCTACACTGGCAGCTTATTAAGAAGTTTCACAATATTCAGTATTGCTTCTTAAAATCATTGCTCTTCAGTCATCTGAACATACTCTTTTTCAAAAGAATAGCTCTCGTAATAAACTTACATGTATATTCTGAAAACTGCAAATGCTAGAAAGTATATATAAGCATTTTTTATGTTGCTATTTAGACTTACAATTTCCGAACAGTTGTGGCTAGCACAGATTAATGAGATGATAATGTTCATATTTAATTGAGAGTACATCAGACCGAGCTTCCAAGATTTATAGGTGTGTCTAAGTTATCACTTCTGCTTTTTTTTCACCTTGCTACCATTCACTACTTCTTACTCTTTTTCTCATCTACACAGAAATCAGGCTAGATTATCTGTCTGTCTGTACAGACCCCTGAATATCTTTGGGAGTGACTCTGGCCTGCTGCGTGGAGAAGGGACTGCTACTGTTTGGATCTAATATCAAAATGCTGGGTGACTTCAAGCAGAACACCTCACCTCTCTGTGCTCTGGCTTCCTCATCTGCTACAAGCAGGTATCACCACCTTGAGACCTAGTGACAGAAAACTGCACCTGTACAAGCTAGGCTGTACGACACAAGGTATAGCCAGCGCTCCTCCAGCACATTTGCAGTCTGACTACACTGGTGCAGGGTAAGAGAATACTGCTATCCTTTTGCTTCTTCTTTTGTTTCTACTTCTGCATCTTCTTTTGTTATTTCACAGTGATTTTTTAGGAATCAATTGAAGCATACAGTATGAAGCATGAAATGAAACCTTCACAAAGTGTGGCCACCTTCTCGTGGGCTACAAAGAGACATTGGTGACCAGAGCCAGCAGACTGCAGTAGAGGTTGCCTCAATGACTAGTGGAGACCCTGGTTCAGGTAAACATCGAAGCACATGCTTACCCTGAAGCAAGTGAGTAGTCTCATACAGGAAACAATTAGCCATTAGATATTTAAGTGACTGCTCTTACCAAATGGCATAAGCATGAGATGTTTGATTCTCAGCAGAGCTAGTGGTAAAGCCCTCGTGAAGAACAGACCACATCAGGGTCTGTGGCCCAGGATCGGCCCAACTACATGCTCCAAAACATGCCCAGATTAGACTGTGGAGGTCTGTGGGAGTCTTCCCACAGATGGCAGGGCACTGTTGCAATTTGCCATTTCATTATTCTGGTTTTGGACATGTAACTCCATTGAAAAACAGTTTCAAACCTGGAAAAGTGATGTAATTCAGCAGTGAGCAAATCTCAAATCCTTTGTGGGAATTTTTTTCCCTTATCTTAACAATTTATTCAGAATGTCTCTGAATGTCTCTCCTACCTTCTTTTCAGTTTATTCTCTTATAAGAGAGTGGTCTCTCCTTCCCTCCTTTTTTTTTCACTCCTTTTTCTTGCCTTTATAATTTAATTTAAAAAAATACTACACAGATCACATATTTTCAGCCAAAAAGTTTGATCTTTTATAAGACAAAATATGAATAGATTTCATTACTGAAAGATCGGAAGAAGTTACACAGTAGAACCTGTTCAATCATAAAATGCACCAGAGGAAACTTGCAAATATGTAATGCTGTGTTTTATGTATAAAGCCTACTGCATTTGCTCAGGCAGGACAACAGACATGGACAGACAAATAATCAAAAAAGAATATCAGCATATCAGATTACTTTCACAGCTAGAATTTTAAACTGAGCTAGACAATACAAAAGCTACTTTTGTACTGATGTGCTACTTCTTCATTGGATTTCATTTTTAAAGTCAAAATTTCATAGACAAAATTATATGATGCAGAAGATGAAAGAATGATAGAAAATCCCATTTTTGTGACTGACATTGTTTGTATACTGTGGGTATACATTTCAATCAAATTTCAATATCTATACTAATGAACTAACATGATCAGTTTATCCCCCCAGGTTCTTTCCAAAGGAAAGAGAACAGAGACAGTCCTCTATAAGCAGAAGCCTAACTGGTGTACTCTGAACTGGTCAGATTTAGTATAACTGCTGATGATTGTTTCTCTATTAGTTTGGTTTACACTAACCATTAAAAAAGAACTTATTCTTATGCACGCACCATTTGCAAGGGTATGCAGCTGGATTCTGTGCCCCTCAGAGAAATTAAATCACTGTCAGTAAGTCAATCAAACCAGTGCAGGGCACACAGATAGTGTAATATTGCCAGTGATGACATTATACTAATTCTCAGTTACTTTTACAGAGAGCGTGCTCAAGAAAAAATAATCTCTTCCTAATTGGCAGAAAGCCCTAGAACAAAATTGTATCCATGAGTAATCATTGTGCCCCCAGTTTCTTACTAGACAGCAAACAATCCAGCACATAAGTTTTGTTTTGTTGCAACAAAAATATGAACTTTATATCATGTGTCTCTTATTATTTGTGCTGATTTATTGTGAGTCAATATAAAGAGCACAACAATGATAAAACGTGCTTTGGATTAATTACCAGCTTGTGACATTATGCTAGTTACATTAATTAACTGCACTGATCAGTGCTCCCTATAAAAAGCTCACGTGTGCTACTGTTTATACAGAACCCCATGATCTAAAAATAGAAGTTGTCTTTCCTGTTTTTAACCACTCTGATTTGTCATGTGAGTTGTGCCACTCGTAGAGGATGCCAAGTCTAGCTAGGTTACTCATTGCCTCATGCGATAAGAAAACATTGTGCTGCACTATTAATACGCTCTCACAGACCTCAGCTAAATCAATTTTTGGTGAGCAAAGTTTATGGGGGTATTCAAAGGACAGTTTCTGTAGCAGAGGCATGTGTAAGGGCAAATAAAGTCCTTTAGACATCTTTGGTTGTCCCCAGGACAGAACACAGAGCACAAAGGAAGATACTCACTAAAATGCAGAATACCCAGTAGGATTCACAAAAAATATTTATGTAGTTGGGCACTCACTCACTGAAACTAGCAGGATTTAGTCAGTTAGAGACAGTTCCCAATGATATCTTTATCTGAGCACCCAGACACTAAGCCACACTAAATCAGTGGGCTCTCATGAAAGCATTGGCACCAGCAATTAATATCAGTCTCCACGATAAGTCACAGGTACTAAAATATGTGTGGGAACACTTGATGCAAAAGCAGAGACTGTCTCTGGAAACCATTCCACCCACATTTTGTATTGTAATTTCCTTCTAACTCATGGAATTCCTAAAAAATGTATGACTATACACTTCTGACTTATGCTAAAAGCCTATATAAAAATTCAGAGTTAAAATGTGTCCCCATGACAAAAGTCAATCCCTATTCATCATAACACCACCCCCCCAGCAATGTCATTATTCTTTGTCTACATATGAACATTTTAGAAATATTTTAGAAGAGTGATCAAAAGCAATTATTTTTTAAATAATGGGAAAAATCAAGATCCTTTGTCATTATCATCTCCAAAAATATTCCTAGGCCTTTTTGAAAGTAACACTCCATTCTTTTAATGGCTTGTTATTTCAAAACAGGTTTTGAATAGGGAATGATATCTGTGTGTATATATAAAAAGACCAGAAAGCTCATGGTGTATTGGAAAGTGTAGGACCTGGGCATGACATAAATGGTATAGAATAAGGAGTGGATACTGTCCTGGTTTTGGTTGGGACAGAGTTAATTTTCTTCCTAGTAGCTGGTACAGTGCTGTGTTTGGGATTTAGGAGGGGAATAATATTGATAACACACTGATGGTTTTAGGTTTTGCTAAGTAATGTTTATACTAAGCCAAGGACTTCTCAGTTTCTCAGGCCCTGCCAGCAAGAGGGCTGGAGGGGCACAAGAAATTGGAAGGGGACACAGCCAGACAGCTGACCCAAACTGGCCAGAGGGATATTCTATACCATAACAACATCATGCCTAGTACAGGAACTGGGGGAACTCAGCCAGGGGGTCAGGATTGCTGCCTGGGGACAGGCTGGACATCAGTGAGCAGGCAGTCAGCAATTGTATTCTGCATCACTTAGGGTTTTTTTGAGGGGGGTGGAGGATTGTTTCTTTCGTTGGCACTTTGTTTGTTTGTTTCCTTTCCTTGGGTTTTATTACTCTTTCTCTTTTTGTTATGTCCCTTTCCATTATAATTATTTGTAGTAGTAGTAGTAGTAGTAGTAGTAGTAGTAATATATTTTACTTCATTTCAGTTATTAAACTGTTCTTATCTCAACCCATGGGCTTTACATTTTTCTTTCCAATTCTCCTTCTCATCCCACCAGGGGAAGGGAGAAGTGAGTGAGCAGTCGTGTGGTACCTAGTTGCTGGCTGGGGTTAAACCATGGCAGGCAGTAACAGGGAGATCCTGTGGGGACACACTAGGTTAAGTTACCAGGAGTTACAGCCAGAGATGCCCACTGAAAAGTGGAGCAGGGGCAATTTGAACCCTTGGGATCTCTGTACGGGGGCAATTGATTCCAGGAGCAAAAGCCACACATTGCCACTGGAAATGAAGAGGCTGGCTCTTGTTTGGATTTTTATTTATTCACTCTTGCTGCCTTTTTTCTTTCACTGACTGCTAAAAAGAGAGGAAAAAAACCCAGCATCTACTTAACCTAATAAACAATGTTCTTTTCTTCTGCAAAGGGCCAAGGGGACTTTGGCTTTTTATATGCCAAAAAGGTGACTAAAGCAACGTGCTTCACACTGCAACTTCATGTATGATTTTTCAAGGCTCGCTTTTAACACCCTGAGTTGGAGTGTGCACACTGGAAAAGCTCCTGCTGCCAGGGCCACTGTCACATTTTCTGCCCCTCCTGCTTCCGTCCCTCTCTCAACCTCAGGTGGTCTCCTTGGCTGAGACTTAACAGCGGTGTACAAACCCAAGTTCCTTACCTGTGTGTATGTGTGTGTGCTGTGGCTTTGTGTGCCTGGAGGCCACAAAACTATTATTTTTGAGACTCCAGCCAGAGCATCAATCCAGTATATGCTGCACCACACACAAAAAATCCTCAAGCTGTCCCAGAGTTTTACCCTACTCTCAAATACACAGAAGCATGTTCCTGTTTGATCAGGGCTGTTGCCTGTTGTAACTCCTTAAACCAAGAGTTCAACAATCCTGCACTTGTTTTTAAAACCCAGTCATCATGGAATAAGGAAGAAGGAGTTGCCTGGTACTTAAAAACTGTGTCAGAATTTTAAAAACAAATATTGAACAATGTTAGAAATGACAGATTCATGTTATTACAGAGTTTTTCACTGGTGCAGTTGGGTGAAGTAAACAAAATTGAAAGAGAAGCACCAGCTGCTTTTGAACTACTTTTTCAACTGAGCAACAACAGGAGCATCTGCTGAGTCACTCCGGAGCCGTCATCATAGCCACACCTCGCAGTATCTCCCCAACCAGCAAGAAACAGTCCTTTCCGACCAGCCATTTCCCCTCTCTGCTTTGGATTGCCCAAGAAATTAATCAGATGCTTACAACACTGTGGCTGCAAAGCCTGGGATTCATTTGTTCTTGGGAAAAAAAAGTGCAGAAAGCTGAAACCAATAAATTAATTTAGCAGAGTGAGGACTCCCAGCCACTTTGACACTTTTTATTTCTCATTCCCAGAAGATATTCTGAGTAAGGCTGCCTGGGCTGGCAAACACAGCAATCAGTTAGTCAAGGAAATGTCAGGTTTCCTCCTGACCTATTTTCAAACAGGGGAAATATCTTTCCCTAGAGCTCATAACAGATGATCCTCCCAATTAGTCAGCATATTAACTAAACTGGAGGGGAGCACTCAGAATGTCTGCTTTCCATGCTGCTACTCTGTCTTTATATGTATTGCCTAACAGCCAAAACATTCTTACATATAACTGCAAAAGCAATACGCCAGCGCTCCTCACCAAAGCAGCTATATACCTCTTTAAAAAGCACGCCTAATTCTTCTTTCCATTCCACACATTTTACATCTGTATAGTTCTACTGATTTCAACAAAAGCAATGCAAGAATTCTTCATCTCAGCATGAAAACCAGCTCTGCACTTTGGATGAACACCATTAGAATCATAAGTTACTTTGTTACATACTAAGTCTTTGCTAGCAAAATACACCTTCTCACGCTCTAAATTACAAAAACTGAGCTCAGTGTTAACCTGAGGAAAAGCATGGTAACTGGAAGCACTGAACAGAGGCAGTGCTGCCCAACAGGGCAAGACAAAGACACCAGCTGGCTCTCTCCACTTTGTACCAGGAGGTGAGCAGGAAAGAAAGCTGAGTGATGAATGCAGAGCTCCCTCCAAAAGATGTTATTCATTAGTAGCTGAAATAAGGAGAATGGACAAAATGCTGTACCACACAACATGGGCAAGAAGAGGGCTCTGCTGAAGTCAGTAATGTTGGGGTGATTCAGATGAGTTGAAAAACAAGTCCAGCTGAATTCAATGAAACTATGTCATTTTGCAGGAGCTGAAGGTGCTGTATGTACAGTTATACATCACTCATTCCACTAAGCCTGGTTGCACAGTTCAGGACACCACAGGAAACAAGGGCTCAGGTACTAGCTCTTGGTCTCCATACTGGTGTGCCTGAGAAGTCTACACTGCAAAAACCCTGTTTTCAGTTCCCTCCTTTTGAAGTATTCATGCTGAATATGGCTAACACATCCGTGGTCATGTTTTGGTTTGTGTTGTGCTAGATGTAACCTTTTTAGACTAGCACTTTTCATTTGGAGGCCTGATGCCACTGAATACATTATTTTTATAATGTTTGAAGAGACCACATCCTTTGGGGGTTTTATTCAGTAGATCTTCAGCTATCTCGTCTAGGCACTCTCTCTGCTAACATAAAGGAGGGACATTAGTTTGTAATATGCCCAGTGTTAGGGCACAGAAAACTTCAGTCAAAAACCTGCTTGAAGCAAGCTTTCTCACAACATTCTTAAAATACTTTCTGTTTTCACTGAGATAAAGCCCTTAATTCTTAGGCAGAAGATTGAGAGCTTGGATTTTACACTGTAGTGTTACATTTAAGAAATCCCCACCTACAAAACAGATTAAAAAGAAAATGCAGGTGGGAGGAGGGTGGGAAAGCTGAGACCTTTACCATATTGTTGAGATATTGTTGTAACGGGAAGGGTATGAATTGACAGGTATAGTAAAATGGCATGTGGTGCTCAGCACAGGCATGAGAGGTACACAGACAGGTCCTAGAGACCTGCATAGCTCTGAATCCACCACCCTTCAGACAGTTTCCAGTGTCCCTTATCAGCTCTGTGGGAAGAGCTAACAGTAAGAACAGTGATTAGCATTCCTAAGCTTGGAAAAAAAGGATATTAAGAGTTTCAACTCACACGGTCCTCCTCCTTCTTCCCTTTCAATAAAAGCAAGAAAACAGGGAAATTATCAAGCTATACTACTTTGCAGCTTCAAATCAGTAAGCATCTTCCATTGGTAAATAGAGTTATGGTTCTGCTGCTTTCCTTTCACTCACATCAGTGTCCTGAGGAAAGTATTTCCCCTATTAGTCAAAAAACTTTGTCTTTTTTGTGTCATATCCCTAAACAAAACATTCTATCAATACACAAACCTGTTCCACCCACTGATTCAGGTATCATATACCAAAGCTGTATCTTTGTTTTCTTTTTTAACCAAGTCTGAGTCAATGCAGGAGAAAATATACCCAAATTGTAAGCTTGCTTTTAAACTGGTTATAGCTGCAGCTCACAGAATATTTTCCAGTGTGTGAAAACATTTGTATGAACAACTTGTCAAATTTCCCCAAAGTGAATTTCATTGATATCACAGTAATCATTAAAGCTTTGTATATTTTGTAATGCTATCCACACAAGGCACACTTTGCTAGGAGACTAGCAGAGTAGGGAAGGGATGCACATCTGACTGTGCAGTGCACCTGAGGAGTACTGCGTGACAATTCCAACTTGCTGTGCCACAAATGCACCACACAAGCAAGGAAGCCTTTCACACGCTCACAGTATGATCATTTAGTATCAAAGCACCTTACTTTTTTGCTATCATAGATCCATTGTCAAAGCAGTTGCATCAAATGGGACCTGAAACTATGCATTTCACCTAACTGCATTTAAAAAATGAAAATTACACGGAATGAAAAAGGAACAGTTCATAACCATTGTTTAGCAAAGAGCAGTGCTGGGTGAAGATCTATATGCTTAGCTATTCTCTTAAGGCAGCAGAGAAGAATAGCTAGAAACAAAAGGTATTCTTGTGAATTAGAAAGCAGAGCAAATTTCCTGTCTTATTGTCAAGAACCATCTGAAATCCCTTCTTGTGAATATAGCTTCCAGAAGGAATACCTGTAAAAAGCTTTTGTTTCAAGGACAGGATCAACTCTGTCAGTGAACTGGTTTTCAATTACTTTCTAGGCTTTAGAGTTGCTGCGTGGTTGTGAGGGTAAGAATCTGTTCACAGTTTCCTGAACACAAGGAGACAGACTCTGATTCAGACTACTTGTACTCCTTGTATTGCTGGATGTTTACAAACTTCCATCTTACAAAAGGTTCTCTCATTTACATGTTTGGAAACACGACACTTCACATTTCTGGTTGATTTTCTTTCCATCAGACAGACATACCTGCTGAGAGGTGAAGTAAAATTAATTTAAAGTAAAACCAGAAATAATTGAAAAATACTGTTTGGGCAGGTCATAGAAAGAAAACCACAGAAGCGAGTGAACTATTATAAGGTAAAGTTGCAGCTTCTGAATTCTAAATATTGACTGGCTGTTAGCTACCAGAAAAAAAAACAAAACAAAACAAAAAAAAAAAAAAAAAAAAACCACTCTTAAAAGCCTGTTTGTTCCGATTTGTCCACAAAAGCACTGGTGGTTCCCACCACCCCTTTTGCACTCCTAGGCACTGTGTTGGGGGTTTCAGTATAGCCAGTTCCCACACTTCAAGAATCCTGCCCAAAATCTAGAGTAGTTAAGCCAGGGACAGAAGACAGACCTTTGCAACCCAGACTGAAATCAATCTCAGCTAACTTTGCATACTGAATTGCAAACAGTTATGCACCACGTCTCTGTTTTAGCTAACAGAAGCGCTATACTCAGATTTTCAACCTGAGGGAAGAGGTGGGCTCCGCTCACTGAAGTGCTTGCTCTGGAAGGAGGGATTGCTGTCCACTTGCAGGAAGAACCTTCTGGACCCTGTTAATGCCAGTAAGAGCCAAGGCAGAGCTTCAGCAGCTCACCCCTGCATCATCCTCCCTGTAATTTCTGTACAGTAGTCAAGGTGAAAGTCAGTATGACACTGAACACCATTAATTCTTCAATATTTTTCTCTAATAGAAAGAGATGCTAATTGATGTCCAAAACCATGATGCCATGGTGCATAGAGCATAGACAGACAGGAAACAGAGTAAGAACCTTCTCATACTCAGCAAATTCTTAGTTCCTTCTGTGTTTGGAGGTTTCACCATCTGCCAATATGTTATGACTCTCAGATGGCAGTTTGAGGCAACTTCCCTTGGAAGACCCCCTCAGGGCTTTCTCTGCACCTCAGAAGGATATCTGGTTATAATGGTTAGAATCACTTAGCAATCCCAGTTATTAAAAACACAGATACAGATTTGTGGGTCTCTCTTAGCATGCAGCAAAATGAGCAAAAAAATTTCTGAAGGAGTTGTATACTGTGTCTGTGATGTGCAACGATCTCACAATCAGATCTGAATAAATCCAGTCTAAATGCAATGCTGCATAACATTGTATCCCTGCCAAAACAGACATATTAATCATGAAACAGAAGATTTCTTGGCAGGGTTTCAAAGCTACTTCAGAAGTTTATTAGAATGAAACACTGAGTCATAGAAGGGGGAAAAAGTCAGAGACAAAAACAGCACTACTCAGCTATGTTAATTATTCTTTTGGTATGTTACATGGTAGACTGAAGTGGCAGAGGATGGAGTAAAATGAATGTGCTACAGGACTTCTGGTAGAGCAGGTCCCATTTTGTATCCTACTGAGCATATATTACAGTGGGTATAACATTTTCAGGGCTTATTTTTCCTTGGAAAAGGGAAAAGCAAGTTATGGAGACACATGTTAAGGTTTACCTGGCATCAACAGTTTTCATTAATAGACTAGAGAATAGCTACATTATCTCCATAATTCTTTAATATCTCCCTTCCAAGGATCACAAAACAAGCAATAAAATTAGTATAATGATAGATATAATTACAATAATTGAAGTGCACCGGTATAACATCCTTTGTCTCTCTTGTGCTAGTCTGGCACATGATTTGCCTATCCTTGTGGCACCAAGCAGTAACATCATTTTCAGTGTCCTAAATCAGCTTCAGGAGGACACAAATCACAAACAAACCTGCAAGAGAGGAAAGAGTAGGGGCTTCCCATACAGATAGGACCCTGTCTTCTCTCTGTCCTGTTCTCATGGATACAGAAATACTCAGGCCCCTGTGAAGGACATCTCCCTTCCAAAAAGAGCATGGCGGCAGTGGAACACATTGGGACAGGGTTTGGAGAAGGTCCCATTCACTCCTGCTCACACCAGGATGGTCTGCTGAAATCTAGTGAAGGGTGTGTTGCCTACTACCTTCACTGGGCAGACAAGCAAAAAGCTGGCAAGGAAATTGCATGACCATGTATGTCAAAACACTGCCATTTGCTATTTCAACAGAAGCGTGCTGCGCCTCCAGGCAGTATCTGATACCCATTGGGTACTCTTACCATATTTCACCAGGGAAGCAGAAATTACGCCAACCACCGTATGAAATGATCTGGCAATGCACTTAAAGCCCCTTACCAAAATAGTACGGCAAAATTCAGCCACAGGAAAATTAAGCTGCTGAAGGACCTTAACAAATAACTGTTTCTTTTGAAGCATCTTTGTTTCAGCTCTTCATTTGTTACAGCTCATGGAGCTGATTTGCCTGTGAATTGTTTTTTTCTGTGTTCTTCAAACTTTTGTCCCAGATGAGCTCTGTAACAGGTGGTATAAAAAATCAGTGCAAAACTTAAAATGTAATCTGATTACACACCACAAAACAACTGCACTTATAATCAGTTCCAATCAACAACTGTGAAAATTGTTCTACATGTCTTTTGAAAATGTATACAAGTTTTCCCAAGTGGCAAACCTGAATATTCTCAAGGATTTTAAGGATATGACTCTGAAAACTAGATTGATTTTAAAGTTGAAAAAAGTGTGAAGTATTGAGATGTTGAAGCTTCTTCTAAATATTACCATAAGGCAGGGAGGGAAAACATAATCTCCAGATCATCTATTATTTATTGATTCTGCATGAAAGAGAACTGCTGAAGAAAAAGGGCGAGGATCATAGTAGAAAAACAATAAAGCAATGAGTAGCACCTTAAAGAGGGAAAAAATACACAAACTGGCACTACAAATTGACGGTTTGACCTCAATAACTGTCTATCTACTGTTCAGAAACTGAACTTAATGTCATATTGCAGACAAAATGGGTGTTTCTTATAGCTGGCAATCCAGAATATGTAACAATGTAAATGCATTGGTTTTGTATCATCTGGCATCCAGTGAAATCATCTACAGTACTTAGAAGTGACCCTATGTCTTACACCCATTTTTTCCCAAGATACCATCAAATAAAGAAGTTCTTCCAAGAAAAACCTCCTTAATTGTGATTGACTTCTGAGACACAACCTTCTGAGAGAAGGTCAACATGGAACAAAGAGAGGTGTAACAACTATCCCTTCTTTCTCCTCCATGAAGTAATGTCTTTGTGTGGTACTGAATTGGGACAATTCTGATTATGGGACTTTTTTTCCAATATTTTAAGACATACTTTAAAGTCATAACAAAAATGCGCAGCAAAGTTTAAAAAAAAACCAACCAACCACACTCATCAGACCTAAGCAGAATGAAACGGGCTAATACTGGTAACAAAAGGCCATGCTTTGCCCAGAGCAATATGCTGTACAGTGGAAGTGTAAGGATGACAGTCACCAGGCACACTGCCGTTCCTGTTCTAGATGAATCAGCTTTATCTTCCTTGTCTTTACTCATACTTAGATACAAGCTCCTTCTGATGATAGCCTATTTATCAGGGCCATTGGGCAATACATCTGCTTGTTAACATTGACAAAAAAAGCAATGGTAGTAAAAAGGGCCCCAAGGTCAAACCCAGAAGTGCTGGTTTGGGTGCATACTGAAATTATTGCTTCTGTTATTTGTTGCTCTGTCCGAACTGTCAGCAAACCCAGCCTTCAGTGTGATGGTTTTTTTGGTATTTGGCTGCTTGATAAACATATGTTTGGCTCCACATGGACTTCAGATCTTACATCATGCTTTCCATCATGCTTCTAAGATTTCAAGGGCACTAAAGGGCACTAATTATTAGCCTGCATTTAATTTATGCAAGCATTGTGTTGGCAACCAAATCCATCATGAGCTACTTCAACGTTTTACCTCAGGTTTCATTCTTAGCTTGGCTGAATATGGCAAATGCAATTAAGTATGAATAAACTGTCAAGAAGACTGCAGAAAATGCACATCATATGGGGATAGTTCTTATACCGAATGTTCTTGTTTGCTATACCTGACTCACAGATCCCTTAGGAAAAGAAAAATAACCAATAAACTAAATATGTGGGGTGTTCGACAAATATGTGGGGTGCTGGCAAAAGGGTGTTCTGGTTGACGATTTGTTCTTACCATCCTTATGCCAGCCATAACCAGTGTTGGAAAAAAGATTGTCCACTTCAAAACTGGCTTGAGCTGACCTACCTGACTTTTTCTGATGTGGATAACTCATAGCTCATATGAACCCTTCAAACAGAACAAGTCTTTGGATGGTAACCTTTGCTTGGCAGATGGTAACAAAAAGGTGGTAATGATAATCTCCTCATCTGGCAGAGAATCAGAGACATTCAGAGGCCTTTAGTCTTTGTTTTAGATGACCAAGAGCTTCTTCCGATGATGGACCCGAGGAGGTGCTGGCCAAAGCATTATATCTACCACAAATGTCAAGAGAAAACTGACAGAAAAAAAGATCTGCCTTGATAATACAAACCCATTTCTTTCAGATCTTTATAGATTAGGCAAGTCCCTGAACAAGTATCTTGAAATTAAGGGGGCACTACATAGCAGGCACCTCTTAAAGAGTCACTCACCATCAAGTAAATCTGGTCAGAGCACTACCATAAAATACAACAATGTAAAAATGCAAGAAGGTAGGGTTAGCAGTTATTGTTTTCCATTACCCATTATTCTGTGGGAGAAAAAATAGTTGCAGTTCTCAGGACTGTGAGTCCTGAACACTGAATTCACTACAGAAAACAAGCCCTCCACAGAGTAGGATATTATACCTCAGGTACCTCAGTCATTTAATAGCCAGAAGTATTTGATGAAAAGATGTTCACTAAGGTACAAAAAGATGATTATTTACAAACATTTCAGTAGCACCACAGGTAAGCATACTACTCTACAAAGGCTCCTTTAAGGAAGCACAGCATAAGACACAAAATCCTTGCCCTCAGGAGACTGTAGTCTAAGCTCATGTACTCTTGAAAACAATTGTGATACACTACTGTTCTTTACACACCTTAAAATATGTATATCCTACTAACCATAGTCAATAATTGGCTGATATGGCAATCCTTTCTTGTCCAGAAAGCAACAGAGGTGACCATTAGGATCTATAGCTTAGTAATATAATGGGGTGCACAAGAACCACTGCTAAATATTTTCACCTAAGTGTAAGACTCTTGTTAGGATTCAGTTAGTTAGAACTTTTTTTTTTGTCCCCTTCATTGTCTGTCTCTCTCCCCCCTCTAACAACCTCATAACTATTTGTTCCAAAAGAATCATTCCATTCAGCAGATACTTGTAAGAATATCTTAATACTTCTGGAAGAATCAATGATTAAAAAAGAAAAACAAAAACAAAAACAAAAGCAAAACAACAAAAAAACAAACACATGAGGCTAGTCATAGATGCAGTCAATTAATCCAGGCATCTGTTTCTGCAGTACTTCTGCAATAAGTGGAACTAAGTCCACCATGGCAAGATGCTGTGAAGTCAATGTAATGATTGTTCAGTAGGTCCTCCTCTCACTTCCTCTCCCACTCTCATGAAGCACCAAAGGGTTTCCATTCTTCTGGTTTAGTCAGTGGTTCTCACGCAGTGATGTGATTTCCATCTCCCATCTCTCTGCTGATCTCTCATGGCTGTCAGTCCTACTCAGAATCCCTTTTCTATGTCTTGATCTATGGGAGGAAGGCAGACTACTATACTGTTGACTTTATTCAAGCCATGTCTAAACAACAAACCTATTTCAAGCCTCTCCTACACCCACGTGGTCTTTCATCACTGCAAAATTGTTTCCTTGGCCTTTTATCTTGGTGTTACAATTGTTTGAAACTTTCCTGCTTTGCTGTCCAATGCTCAGGTACTTGCAGCCCTTACCTTCTGCTCTCTTTTGAAGTTTGCTTTTGCCCCATTTCTTAATCTCCTCTCCTAGGGGCAGAGATTACTACTATGATAGTTCTTATTTCCCTTTCTGGCTGCACAAACCACTTTACCTCACAGAAAATCTTTACGCCTTCGTCCATGCTAGTGATCCATTAAAGAAATTCTTCAATTGATTCACATGCTTACCTTCTATGCCTTTGCATTTCTCTTTGCAATTTGCATCCATGGCTGTGGCCTTATTAAAAACAAAAAACAAAAAAAACAAAAAAAACAAAACACCAAAAAAACCCCCCACATAATTGGTAAGTTTTAGACCCCAGAGGAATTATTTTCCACACATCCTGTCTATTTTCTTTGACAAAGTGCCATATGCAGTCGTGATAACACAAGCAGATGGAAACATACAGCTTGCAAGATTGGCCTGATCTTATAAAGCTGCTATCACAATGGGTATGGTAACACAGAGTTACAGGAGCTGGAAGCACTATTTTTTTCTTCAGGTAACTCTGCTGAATGTGTTCATTGATCCGTAAGAAGTGAACTGCTAGCTGTCCATTTTACCTGTGCAATCTTATGAGATCTCCTTACATAATTATGCAAAAAAAGAGTGATGCTGATCTACAGCACTTTTTGTGTTTTTTTACAGTTTCCTTTTGGGTCCTGGGTTAATTGTTGGGTTGTTGGGTTGCTTTTTTCTGTACTTCCGCTGCTACAGGAATCCAAGCTTAGGCATCTTTTGGTATAAAAAGGAAGGAACAAAGACGTAGGAAAAATGGGCTGCCAGGGTCACAAAGACAGGAAAATTCATGTAATGCACTCCTTTCACTATTCCACAGGCACATGGCTATGGGCCAAATGACACTGCTGCTGCAGCTGCTGCTGCTTACACCGAAGAGTACCCACTTCCCACAGAAATCATGACAATGTATGTAGGATAAAGTGCCAGGACTAAGAGGACAGGAATAAACTGTTCCTGCAACTAGGTAAGCCACAGGGAATGAACCAAAGCAGCTGAACACTGAAGTGGTTCATACTCCGTCCAGGTCACACCTTACTTTAGATCAACTAAGGCTTACTTTTAAGAGAAATAAGCAAGGATGCAAAATGGAAGGAGGAAAAAGTAGACTGGAGACATCCTAAGAGTACATTGAACAGCCTCAGCCTCTGGAACAAATTAAGATCCCTGTCCCTAGTTGTTCAGAACATCTTTCCTCCATAGGCAAGATTTTTTTCTCTTTACAACTTCCTGCTCCTTTTTGGTTCCAGGCCCTTTCTGGGTCCTCCCACTCTACCATCCACCTCTTCTCATGTGTGGGTACCCCATCTGAAGGTGATCTGCCACCAAGAATAAGGAAGAATTTTGGGGCAATTTTGGTGATGCGTTATTTCTATTAGTGTTCTCACTATTGCTGTTACTGGTGGGACAGGACCACAACATCATGGAAACGTCATGGCACAGAAGAAATGAATGTGTAGGCTCTGCATACTAGATTTTATTTGCTAATTATCTTTCCAATATGCCTTGCTATTCTTTGCACAGATTCTCTCTCCCTCCTGAAATTACGTGATTGTGGGGGGTTTTTTATCATTTTCAAGATTCTGTAAACATGTCTCCTCTACATTCATTGTCTTTTATGTCACACCACTCCACCAAGCAACGACACATGTCTCTGTGACTGCCAATTTCTCACACAGTCATTTCTATGCCTTTGCTGATAGCCCTCCCCCAGCCCATGCATGAATTTCTCCACAGACCATCACTATTTCCACTCTTAATTCTGCCTTCAACCCCCTCTCACCAAACACACCACTGGGGTCTTTGGGGGTTTTTTTGTGATGGTTTTTTTTTGTGAAGAATCTTCTTTGTTTCAAGAGCAATTAGCCTTTACTGTCCTACTTCCCTTTTCCCTGTTCATTTTGTCTTCCTCTCAAGACAAATGACTCTTCACATTACAGACTCTTCCAGTGTGTTTAGAAAGTACCTAGCACATTATTGTCACTGCTGCAAGAAAAAAAATCTTTGTAACTTATTCCCCATGCAATAACAGGCCATGTTATCTCCTGAAATTTGTACAACCATGAGTCTCCCAGTCAACCCTCTAAAACATTTCAGGGGACATACATAAAGGACAAATATTTGTAACAAGTTCAGTCACACAGTCAAATAAAAATCTTGGTACCGTAAATATCTGCACCTGAAATCAAGACTCTATCCTTTAAAACTCTACTTTTAAGTTTTGTGTATCCAAGCAGAAGGAGTACTAGCAAACATCAACAGTTCTATAGGGACATGCCCTAATCTTTCTTTTTTTATTTTATAGAGATTTATTCAAAATAAGATAAAGAAACGGTGACTAATTATTTTTTTAGTGGAATCAGGGTAGGTGCCTGTCACTCAGAGGTGAGTTTATTGAAGATTTTGGCTTGGGGTCAGGAGGGTGTTGTGGGCCCTCAGTTTCATTGGGATAAAAAACCTTTCCCATATATCAATGACTTGGATAATCCTTGGTATGAACAGCCCTTGCTAATGACAGTAACATCACAACTCCCCATTCCCCCACTCCGTGTTATTCTCCTACACAAATGCTCTTTAGAAGAAATTAATTGAAGAGTCACTTGTTCTTCTATCAGCCTTTTCATGTGTCTGAGTAAATCTTGTCAGGTGTCTCAGCTTCTTGACCCTGCACCAAGAAACGTGAAAGTTTCTGACCCTCCAGACTCCCAGTCTTTGAATTTGTCTGTTTGACTAATTACTGTATCTGTTTTGCTGGCATGTGTGCAATTGGTTTTTCCCTTTGGGGGTCTGCAACCAGCCATGAATTCCCTCTGGCTCCTCTTACCTTGAGTAGTTTAACAAGGGGAGACAAGACATTTTGAGAAAAGGAAACCTCAAACAATAAAAAATCTGCACTCACCTCTCTTCAATTAAACTCCTGCTGGCAGCAGCCTCACAGGAGCGCAGGGTAGAGCTCAAGGAAAGACTGAAACCTTTGGCTGAAATCCACGTATCCTCTCCTGCCACATTGCCACTCTCTAAAACCACATCAAGCTTCTTAAGAAATCCAGCAAGGGCTTCTTATCAGCTGAGCAACTTCCTAGAAACCTACTCCTAACAAGATTTGGAGTCCTTTTACTGGTTGTATCCTGCTCCTGTGAGTTCCCCAGCCATTGTCTGCTGGACTGAAAAGGCTCCACATGCTCAGGAGGAGGTCAACCTGCACTCCGACCAGCCAGCTGCTCTGGAGCAGCTACAGTGCCCACCCAGTTCTACATCATTTATAACCCATTTTTTTCTGAGCAGCTCACACTGTTTAACTTTAGCTGGAAAGTACTGAGGGGGTTAATGTGGGAGTCCCATGGGGAAGTCCCTGTCTACCTGGGGGTCACTTGCTCCTCTTACACATACTGCTGAAGATTCACTCAGCAGTTCAGCAAAAAGTTACCGATGTCTCCAGTTTGTCTATACTCATAGTTGATGGGAATAGAGAACTGTTGGCAGGAAGAAAACTTTATCTTTCCATATGCAAATGTGCGCTAATCAAAGGAAGAACATGCTAGATAAGGATACAGACTCTTTAACTGATGAGCACAGATACATCTCATCCTTGCCACAAACCCAAAAAGCCACCATGACGGATTAAGTCTTGTTTGTGTGTGTGTGTGTAATTTTATTTTTTTTTTTTAAATAATACTTGGGACTAGAAAGGGCAAAAACTCCCTGAACAGTTTGTTCTTTCTCTGAGTACCATACAGGCTTGCAGCAGCAACACATGCTAGTTTTACATTAACACATTACATGGCAGAATATACACTTCCTTTGCTTTTAAGCATGTGCAATTTAATGGAAGAAGTCTTAAAAATATATGAGATTTTAAATGCCAGCTGAAATACACAAACATGCAGCAAAATTCTTTCCCCTGACAAAGGAAATGCTACAAAAATAACTACCTCTGAATTAATCTAGAACAGAGTACCAAAAGCAGTAGAAAGACTGAACACTATCTTGGAGGGGGGGGCTTCCAAATATAAAATGTCACTTAATTAATATCAAGCAAAGTATCTAGTTTACTTTTTGTTTTAAAGTAATACGATACTGCTACCAACATTTGAGTTACAAACTGGGTTAGATGTGGCAGAGACTTCACTATAATTCCTCCTTTGTGCACAGTTTGGCTTTCAATGTGTTTTTTAGAGAAAGAAAATGAAGCTTCACTTGCTATTACCAGTGTTCTTTATGTAGGTCTATGATGTCTGCAAAGCAATAACTGAAAAATTTAGTTGATTAGGGCTTGTCAATTGCAATGTAAAAATCGGAAGGAATTTACCTGCTCATATCCGGGAATGACATCTAATAAAACAGCAGCTGCAATAATGGAGGTGGAATGGTAAACATTTGGTGTAACTGCTTTCTGATCTTTTTGAACCTCACCAGGAGCAGAAGTGTATTTTTGGTTAATTATATGCATTACTGTAGTCTTTTAAACAGGTTGGAACTTAGAAAACCATGTGAAAACAGCTCGAGTGTAAAACCAATCTATGTGCCTGGAAATTCAGCAAAGGCTTAGGACCTCCCTAGACAACTGCCCAATGTTGCCATCATCAGCCTGCATCCACAAAGTTGTGAGAGTCTTATTCCATCCTCTTCTATGTGAAATGGCACCCTTTCCTCCCAGCTGAGGTTCCAGACTCAGTGGCTTTCTCTCCTGTGTTCATTGGATCCCTGGAGTATTGCATCTCCCTATACTGTAAGATTAAAGAGAAACAGTGCAAAAGTCCTGTTAGCAGGCTATGCCCGCTTGCTTTTTCAGGTGAATAGATGACTTTCAATACATTATTCATTAGTGTTGAAATTAATTAATTAATTTTTCAACAAGTTTTTCGTTTGTCCATATTGTCAGCACATTATCTTGATCATGGCACTGTGAACCTCCATACAATCAGGTTAATGCTTGTGTCTGCAAACAACTCAGCAAGGTCTCAGTGTCTTATGGGATGACAGAGCACAGAAGGAATACAAATATTCATGCACATGTTGGATGGAGAAAGATCCTCACTTCAGCCACGTACAACCCAGTAGAGGAAAACTAATATAGTGTACCTGTGACCTTTCCAGACCTTAATCCTGAGGTCCAGCTTAGATCATACTCCTAGCCATACCCATCACCCCACACCCACAGGAACCTCTCCAAGGATTAGAAGGAGTTCAGGATTCCTTTGCACTTCCCTAGATGCCTCCTACCAGCTATTAACCCCTGCCAAATCCCAACCTGCCCTTTCTGTTGCACACAGATGGGAGACACGCAGCTGGCCATTTTCCAGTTTTTGTAGCTTCTCTTCTGTGTCTTGATTTGAAGAATCAGTCAGCAATATGCAGGCGAGCGGAGGTTATCTTTACTCGGCAGCGCTGGGTGCATGGGGGATCGCTCCACCAAAGTCATGCACACCGAAGGGACTTTTCAGTCCCCCCTTTATACAAGCTACTCATACCTATTCATTAGTTTTCCAAGAAATTGTTTACATATTCATTACAATTCTGAGAATTCATTTACATATCGCGTGCCTGCGCAATGTCCTTGAGGAGCTGTCTCTGCGCAGACTCTATTCCTTAGCCGCCACGTTTAGTCTTCATCTTCACCACGTTGCATGTACAACAGGAATCTAAGACCAAATGTCCCTTCTAAAGATAACCAACCCAAGGACTTAGCAGTCTGTGCATCCATCATGTTGCAATAAGGGTCCTTGGACATCTCCCGACTTTAACTAAACATAGGTGCGTCATCCTTTAGGTAAGTGGTACAGCATTCACTGTTCAGTTTCTTTGGGGTAGCTTTCCTGCACTGCTTGCCACCTAGTTTACCAGACAGAAACCAGTGGTATTTAAACCAGGGCTAGGACTGGTTAAATAATATCATTTCTCTTATACTATAAAGCTTGAGTGTCACTTAATGAAGCAGTAACAGTGGTAGATCTCTTGATAAATGCTGGCCTAGACAAGTCTAAATGAAACAACAGAAGGTGTTCACAACTGTTCTGCGGACCAATTCACATTCACTGGTAGAAGGGTACAGCCTTTCTTTTTAAACCTTAATACCACCATTCTTTAATCTCATTCACTGTTTATATAGTCAAGCTCTTATTTTGACAACCATTACCAAGGCATCTGATGTCTCACAAGGATTAAATTAACAATAATAAATCTCTCATCTTTCCCATCAGGTAGGAGTTGGAACTTGATTAGGAATAATTTAAGCCATTGTAACTCCTGTGTTCCCCTCAGGCAGCAAACAACTCTTGTTGACTGAAACATTAGTAAACAGGAACATAATTACACAAATCATCAAAGTAAAAGAATTGGGGTGTGAAGCCTGAAGCATTTATAGACATGCATTAGTCATACCTTGGAAATCAATCAAGAATTTGGGGAAGGGGGAGCAGAAGTCTAGAGAGGCCAAGAGGTAGGCAGAACTAGCTGTAAATAACTTCCTTCAAGACAGCTGACTAATACATAGTGCATGAGCTGAAACCTGTTTATCTGAACCCTGTGAACCCCATACAGGTTTCTACTGGTTAAATGTTTTGGAGCTGGAGGTAGATGCAAATGGCAGAAGTTAATCCCTAGTTACCACTGTGAAGAAACAACATGCTCTCCTGCACCTTTCTCACCCAGGCTGGCAGAGGGACAGTCAAGCAGAGACCTGTCCCTTAACCCCTGGGAAACACATGGATAGCAAGCAGGAACAGTCCTGAAGGAGAGCCTGCACATGCCCCATGGGTCATGTCTATGCACCAAGCATTTTGTACAGCCCAAGAGTAAGACGAGGAGAGGAGGGTGGGACAAGCTGTTCTGAGGTTTCTCATTTATTTACTTATTTCCTGAAAATTCACAGCTATTGAAAGAGAAAGAAACAAGGGGAATTGGAAGGGTGCTTATCTCCCTCAGCATCTCTTCTCCCTCCCTCTTCTTCCTTCTCTGCCAAGGGCCAAGGTCACTTTATCACCTTGTCACTGATGTCTTTGTTGCTGGAAATGAGTACTTCAGTGAAAACTGCAGAAAAACTAGTACTAGGCCCAGTGAAATTACCCTGCATAAAAGTAAAAAAAAAAAAAAAAAAAAAAAAAAAAAGTCCTGAAAACTTCTTAGAAGGAATGCTTTAAACAGTTTCTAAAACTGTAGGACCTAATTATTTTATGTTTCCTGCCAGTTGACTTCTGGGTAGTGGGTATTCAAATATCTCATCAATGAGATTCATTCCTCTGCAGATATTATCTCTTTAACTCTTTTTTAACATGTCTTCATTACGAATTTTAAGGAGGGAAACACTAGAAGTGGGCACAAACAGAAAATTATTTCACAGCATTATTAAACTTCTCACATCCTGTTACTAAAGATAAGCTGTAATGAACATGTCACATTACTTAAAACTCATGTAATGCTCTAAGCCCACCTTATGGCTGGCTCCTGCTGCAGCACAGGTCACCTAAAATCCATCTGCTGGTCTCTGCCCCACTTCACGACTGAACTCAGAAGCTAATTCATGTTAAAAGCTGAATGAATTTGGTTCCAGCTACCCGAGACGATCTCTGCTTTCCTGAGACCAGAATGTCTCCAGACACCCGTTCCACTGTTAAGAGTGGAAATGTTTATTCATGCAGGAAAAATCATGACCCAAATTTTAACAGGAGGAGGACGAAGGCTGTACCTAATTGCCAGCTGAAGTGAGAATAGCTTTTGAGTTCAGTGCACACAATGCAAAACCACTTTTTTACATAAATGCTCCTATTGCTATGGTGGTGCCTTCTTTCTTTTACCCTCATAGTTATATGTATTGCTGGAAAAGAATAAATGCTCCCTGATGCTCATTCCTTACTGGAAGAGAAGAAGATAAATAGTAATTTTGTCATTTTTACAGCTCGTCTAAATTTCCTGCTGAAAACCTCCTAGATTGAGTATGTAAATTCAATCAAAATGGCATTTTCTCCAAATAAAAATAATAATGCCTGATTTTTCCAGAATAAACACCAAAATGACATTATTCTGTTTGGACTGCTATTTTATCATGAAATCTTATTTGATTATATCCAAATAGCAACTCACAGGGGTTTCAGTACAGCAAAAACAATAAATCCAACTATGAAAAAACAAGCTGCTTTGGACAGTGAACTGGTTCTTCAACAACATCAATTGCAAATTAACATTCATCACAAGACTGGAACATTGTTATTGTTATTTCAAGGGATGATATGAGTATTAGAGAAATAACAGGTTAATATTTATAATGCAGGCTAATTCAATGGGTTGCTGCAGAAGGAATATGATAAGGCATAAACAAGTTTTGACTAATTATTAACTGGGTTAACATGACTCTGTGTGTGTGTGTGTGTTGCATGGAGATATTACTCTTACAAATATTATGAGTGTGTAATATCTACGATAATGATTACTCGTGTCTGCTTGCGGACAGACTGAAAGTACCTGCTGTTAAGGGCATATACTGATTTAGCCAGTGCAACCTAAAGGATAAAGTGAAGAATATCGTCATGCAGAGCACTGGTGATTTAAATATTGCAGCTCGGTGAATAAATTCTGAGTTTTTTTAATGATCTGTTCCCTTGTGTTACAGTAGCTTCTGTTTTAAGAAACCAGAGCATGAGCTGGAAAACCATGTCCGCAATTCAGGTAGTATTAGCCCAGCATTATACCACAGGAGTCCTGAATTTCTCCCCACTGTTTTTTGTACAAAGTTCACAGAATAAATGCCCTTGGCAGCTCTCTGAGCCCGCAATAGCCTCCATTTGTGCTTTCTGGTGTTTACCCCACAAAGGTCAAGTGACACCATGCGGCTGCACTCGCCTTTGCTCACTGTGTAGCTGTGCCACCCTCTTCTCCAGCTGCTAAGCTAAGCCTCAGCAGCCCCTGCTCCCCCCAGTCACAGCCTGGTGACAGGCCAGACCTCGTTCCTTGCCCAGCACCACTATCAGTCAGAAGCAAGTGGACACAGACCATTACACTCACAATTTTAAAAATGTTTTCCACTCAGCTTCCCCCAACAGTCTGAGGAACCACAGCAGCAGGTTAGTAGGATGTTTTTATATTTTCTGCAGCAGAAAAACATCCACACTTCTGCAATATTGTTTCAAAACAACTGGAACATTTTGTATAGAGGAATTCTGCACAAAATTAAGGCATCAACCCTAAGGACCCTCACAGCTGTGGGTGCTAGAGTCTGTTGCTTTCCCCTTCCTGACAGCCTTATAGGAATAAAAAAGAGCCAGATTTTTTTAAATACTTTTAGCTATGGGTGAATTAGCAGTCAGCAAGTTTTGACAGCCTCAAATCTATACCAACAAAACAGGAGTCTGAAGGATCAGTCAAAGACACCATTCCCAGGGCTTCTGCTGTCTTTAAAATGTGAGTCCATTCCCAGTGTGCAAGAAGGAAATTTTATGCACTGAGACAAGATATTGTTTTATTGCAGAGTTGCACAAGTCTGAATGCTAGCAAACAAAGCTAGCATACCGCAGTAAAAAGTTTCAAACGTTATATGCAAAATCTTACCACACTTTCCCTGTCCAGAGGGCAGGTCCATATAGATGATTTGCTACACATTTGCATCCCCATTACCTACTCATCTAACTATTATGCATGCTTTCTGAGGAAGGGTCTTTTAGTGGGCCTGGGTCTTTCCCTTAGGAGCTGTGATTTTTAGTATTATAATGAGGCTATTTAACTTCTAGGGCAAGGCTAAAGACCGTGAGAGCTAACTAATCAGAGTTTAACATAAGCAAGATAGTCTAAGTCTGCATGGCTTACATCATGAAGATAGGATGTTCTTTGTTTTGTCTCTCAGAGCTGACTCCCTTGTTTATAAGTCCCTTCATTCATCATTGTTGTCAACTCTAGAGGGTCAGCTTGACCTAAACTTGTGTACATATAGTTAAGCACTAAACCAGAGTTCAAGAATTTAGGAGCTTTAGACAACACTTCCATTTCTTCTGCTAAGATTTTCTAAGTCCTAAGAGTTGCCAGGATCATGCTTCAGCAAAAGCATTTTCCTTCCTTCTGCTGATGCCCCGCACTTGGCTGAGGCAAACCATAGCAAGAAGCTGAGGTGTCCTGACTCCAGAGCCACACCCCTGGAAACAGCTGTCCAGTGCCTTGGGGTCTCCAGCCCTCAGACCACCCACGCACATGATCAGCCTACAGTCTAGATCATCACTTTTACTACATCTACCTAAACAGGAAAACTGTTAGTCTAACTAGTTGAATAGTTCCTACCAAGCAGTGAGCCCTGTTGATGGTCCATAAGGTTGTTTTAAAGGGGTACAACCTTGGTTTTACTTTCAGTAGAAAAGCTTTGGATTTGAGAAGGCTTCCAAAATATTCCAAAAGATCTTAAGGACTACTTGCATTGGTTGAAAATGACTTCTGAAAACCCAAGCTTCTGTTGCAGATGTATTCCAAAAGAAGTGCTCCAAATTTAAAAGTGATAGAGATGACTAAGGAGGGTTTTGGGCAAATTACCTTTTCAATGTAGGCAAAATGCTGCAAAAAAATGGTTACTGGCATAATGTTTTGCTTTTCTATACCCTGTTGTGTCAGGGCCCTGTAAAGTTCAGGAAAATTTAATAAATAAATAATTAGTCCACAAAACTTCTGTGCAATTTTCAAACCTCAAAGGGATATATCTGTAGTTTTTTGGGGATCCAATTGGCTTTTGCTTCATTCTAAACAGAATCTGTTCACAGGACCTAAGACTGCACATCTGCAAAACCCATGCCATAGCGCATAGTCTGTAGGCAGTATCACGAGCCTACTTTATTCATGCAAGTTATCCCACTAACTTCAACAGGACAACTAGTTTTCTAGGTTGATCTATATTCTAAGGTGTTTTCAGAATTTGTGTAAAAATAGCTGTTGAGAGAGAAATAAATTATTAATGAATGATCGGCTTCAATATGCCTTCTGTGTTCCACAAGGAGAGTTGGGTTTAAAGATTTAGTTTTCGACTCTACTTATGGATTAAGCACATCTAGGACTGTAACATGAGGAGAACGGCCTTCCACAGAAGAACGATAGAGGAGGGAGGAAAAAAATCCATTTCCTTTCAGAAAAGGAAATAACATTAACACAGATCTTAGCTAGTGATTTAATAAGATGTTTTTCCCCCTGTGCAGTAAAGTTTCCTTGTGTGATTATTTCCTGTTTTCACTTTTCTCCAGATGAATTTAATGGCAAGATTATAATTTTAAATGCCTGGAAGGTATCCCTAACATCCAGACCAGTTCAGCATGGAATCAGTATGCATAGGAAACCAGAAAAATTTGACACTTTAATCTGCTCTGAGATTAATTGAAAAGATGATCCATGAACATTGGGACTTCCAGAAGTGTCAGTAAACAAATTTATTTCAAAACCTGAAAAGATGGAAGCTTGATGGAAAGGTAGGACAGGAGTGACCCAGATGGCTTTGCTTACTTCCTTGCCTGCTATTTGTCCATTTAAACACCCGGTCATTGCAAGATTATTTTGCAACAGAGGAACCTTTGACCTGCCAAGGAAGTAAACACGGCTCAAGCCTGCACATTTCCTGAATATTAACAGGCCACAATTTCTGGACATGAGTGAGAGGTGTCCTACAGGACACAATAAGTGATTATAATGCCCTTATCCATGTTTTGTTTCATCTCAAAAGATGCAATACTACCTGCCTGTCTGGCATCTCATGTTAACAGTCTGGGGAAGCAAGCTGTTGATGCTGACCCTAGCGTTTAGCCACCCAGGCAGACAAGAACCAAGCCATGCCACACAGTGCCTGTGACAACGGGACTGCATCCCCAGCTGACCCTGGAGGATTCTTTCTAACAGGTCACTGGGGAGCTGTGGTTAGACACCCAACCCCACTGAGGTATCATGCGGGTTAGTGTGGAGTGACAATGGCTTCTCTTCTTTGAAGTGTAAGTACCAAATGCAAAAATGCTAACTAACTCTGCACACCCCTGCAGACTCTCATTAAACCCTGTGACTTAATTCTTTCTCCCCCATCCCTGGTTTGGCTTCAGTGATCCAGAATAATGCTGTTCCTTGCCATTAGCACAGGTTAAAAAACAAGGAAAGAACTGTTGGCCAGCAGTCCATGCTCAAAACTGCAGCTTTTAGTTTGCATTTACAAATCATGTAAAAGTGTACACCAGAGCCTAGTCTGGCCTTTAAGTATCATTTTGGTGCATGCAGGTATGTGAATTGTACACCTAGCATTATGTCCAATTTTACAATGGGTATTTATTTCCTAGTGCATGCATTTTTTATGGGGATCTTTGCTATTTCTATGAGTTTAGCCTTTGTCATTCCTGAAAAAGAAAAAAAAATAGTAATACTGTGAAGCTAGAACAACCACTCAAAGAAGTCAAAGTATGTTATAGTTGTGCAACTGCTTAGAAGTCCTGTGATCTGAGTTCAAGGAGTCAACACTACAGGGATGGCACAAGCACCTTGCTTACAAAGTGCAGCACCACCCTTCAGGAAGGAGAACAACGAGTCGAAAAGGCAGATTGTATTTTCCCTTAGTACCAATGAGGCCCCGGCACACCAACATGTGCCTGTATCTGACAGGTTAAGGACTTTATGCAAGTGGTTCTCGGCAGACATGAACTAACTGCTGAAAACAATCCCATCTGCATAACTGCACCACTTTGGTTGGCACCAAGTTTCCTCTCCATGTACCATTTGATGACTGATGGAATACAATTCATAAGAATTAAATATAGAAAAGATCTATTAGTTCATCTATCCTACTGCCAGGCCAGTCTTATTCCCTGTCACATAATCAGCACTGCCCTCAAGTCCATTTATAGAAAAGTTGTATATGGACTTCCATCAATTCTTTGGTTATGCATAAGCCTAATGGCTCCCACATTAGTAAACCTATCTTAATGTGTAGCGTTTACCTAATGTCATAGGTCTAGCTCCTTGGCATGCCCTTGGCAACTTCTCTACATGTTTAAGTCTTTTGCCACTAGTTTCCACTTCTGCTACATTATTCCTGTCAAATGCCACAGCAAAGGAGCAGATTCCCAAAGGTGACAGTTTTTAGGATCCTCAAAAATTTTCAAAGCAGCTGTACATAGAACAGCATGGCTGCCTGGGTGGATGGTGAGCAGCTATTAAAAGGAAAGGCAGAATTACATGAAAGTACAGGAACAGACATGCTAGTGGAGCCATGACAGAACTGTTACTAAGGAACAACAGGCTTTCCTGAATGTTGCTACATCTCACTGCAGTCTGTTTATGAAATGCTAACAAAAATCTACAAAGAAAATACTGCAAGCCAAAATTTGAGGTTTACTTTTGCTGTTTAAACCTTACTGTAACAGAAACTGAAAGATTTCTCTAACTGGGCAATTCTGCGTTCTTAAAAAGTCATGTTCATCCATGGGTAATTGTATGGGTTGGTTACAACTACACAGGTACATTCCTGATGCAGCCTTTCTGTGTAATGTATTTTCTATCATGATTTTTATCTATTATTCAGAATGAAGTTGCAGGTCCTGCAGTAAACATGTCACTTCAGAACATGCCAGTTGCTCAGTATGCCAGAAGCCCGGTTTAAAAGACCAGACACCAGAAAGTGTACTTGTATTCAGTGCCTTCCTACCTGCACTCCTTTCCTCCCGCTACAAAGGTGACAATGCCATGGAAATTAGAAGCACTTCTGTGGCTCATCATTTGCCCTGAGATGATCCACCATTTTATTTAACTGAAATCTTCAGTTGCCTCCATCCTTTTTCTTCATGGAAACTGTTGCCCTACCTGGCACCCAGGAAGGTGAGAAAAAGAAAATCTTACTACTCTAGTAGTTATCTCCTAAATTACGTGGTAGCCTCCAGAGGAGGCTCAGAACGGTGGTTTGTCATGTTCTGACAATGCCAGATCACGGCACACCCACTAGTGCCAGGCAGCAGTCTGAGCATCAGTAACAGCCCTCGTTTTGCTGTTACTGACTGTAAGGCTGGAAACCAATGGTGAGCATTCAGATCTTATTTTAACGGGTTAAAAGCATGTGCTACAGGGTCACAGAGTCAGAAAAGTAAAAGATAGGAAAGCCATTTTAGCTCATCTACTCTTGCACTAGCTTGTTCCCTAAAACATTTTTTCTAGATTGTAACTATCTCAAATCAATGTTTTCCAATTTCTTGGAAGTGTTATATCCAATCTATTATCACCAACAAAGCTCTGTCAATAGAGCAGTCATCGCTGGTACTAAGCAGTACCAGGAATTAAGTGTTATGAAGGATTTTCATTTTTTATCATTTGTACGGCAAACAACTCAAAATTTCAGAATTCTTCAGGGAGGAAATTCCAGGACCTGGGGAGAAAAGGAAGTGCTGCAATAGACAAAACATCTTAAAATCACCATGTATTACTGTCAAGTTTTCAACTGTTATATTGCATTATGTATATTATAAGGTATATAGTATATATATTTAATACTTGAAATGAAAATTAATTTATTAAACACTGTAGATTTTCAGCTTAAATATTGATTGGCAAATTTTCATGTTTCAAACATTTTCCTGCTCACTTTTTCTAAGGGGTATTCCAGCCAGCAAAATAGGCCTGATTTCTTCAGAATTTTAATACTTCAATACTTTTACTGCACATTTTCCAACAGAAAGCTTGTCAGAAATGCAGTCTTGCACATTTTTTTGTTTTGTTTTGTTCAGTGATAGTAAATGCTAGTCTACATATATGGTAAATACATTCCTATTTTGTTCCTTTTGTGTATACCAAAGTACATACAGTGTACATCCCTGAGTGAACTCAAACACATTCTGATGTAAGTATAAACGTTTTCCAATTCAGCATATGCATAAACCTGTTGCACACACCTCTTTAAAAGAAATTTTATTCAAGAGAGAAAAACACATTGTGTTCTAGTTCAAAAGCAGGGAAGAAGTATGGAAGGGAGTTTTCTAATAAATTCTGAATGGAAGAGAAAGTGATGTTCTGCTGTCATTTAAAAAGACACTTGTGCAAAACTGCCTGCAATTTTATAGTTCCACAGAGACTTACCATGGTTCTAAGTATTAAGCAATGCTTAAATTTTAATACAATTCCCCAAGGGCCTGTGACAACTGCTAGGGTTCACAGAACTGCACTGTAAGCGATAAGAAAAGTTCAGCATTAGTACAGAGTCAAACAGTGCTGATGTGATAGGTTAGGCTCCACCTTTAATTGCTTATACTTACAACATTATTTTTAGAAGACTCCAAGCAAATCATATGATCCTGAGAGAACAGAGGCTATAGTAGCCTCAGAGAAGGAAACTTGCCCAGGGTTTTGTTTTCTTATGTTGTCAGTTTGAGGAAGGACAGTAAAGGGCCCTGGACTTTGAAAAGGTGTTCAGATGTAAATAAATGAACAATGTGGCTAACACTGAATATTAACCAGGTATTGCAAGTTTCTAATTGCTGTATTTCTCTCCACTCCTCCAATGGAGCCTCTCACTACTACAAGATCTAATTGTTATCATGCTCCCTCCTCCCCAGCAAGATATATGGTGTCTTTATATTTTGCAAAATTAAATAACAAGGCATCAGCATATAACATAGCTTCGAGAAAACTTTGTGTCAAAACACTGCAGAACAAAGGCTTACAGCTCAGACTGCTAAGCTGCACCAATACAATCTGTATGCACACCCCATACACATGTAAAAGAGGTTATTGCATATTTTGTTATTTTTATTTATTTGTATTTTGGTAATTTTGAGAATGTTCTTGGCATACTCTCACCACACACAGGAAAAAGACAGTTTGAACACACATACACATGCGCACACCCATAGTCTTCTTTCATGTAGTTTGGGAGAGGAATGAAAGCTGGACAATGAAATGAAGATAGGAAAACTGACCAGGAGAAAGGAGTTTGCTCCCAGTTGTTCCTCTCCTCTCAGCATTGGCTCTACCAGTGTTCAGAGTGGCAGCCTGGTTTTATTTTCATGCACTTAAATTATAATTTTCCTCCTAGAGCTGCTGAGGAAAAAGAGTTGTGACATATGTGCAGAAATAATGAAGTAGTGAGATAAATGTCCTGCATTTTCAGCCATTTGCTGACAGGTTTTCTGAATTAGTGTTACAGGAATTTGCAGCCTCCAAGCCTAGCAGCATCTCTGAGTACTGAAATGGCATTCAGTGGGCCTGGGAGCTGAGCCTCTGTCTCCCGACATGGTCTGTGGCATTTTATGGCAATATACAAATCTTGCCATTCTGTAGTTAGGTTATAACATGGAATGGAACTGGGAAGATGACACAGCTTTTGTTTAACATAATTATTCTGGGATTAATAGCTAATTTTAGGGGTTTTACCAGATACTGAGGTAATGAAATAATGTTGTTAGACTCCACCACCAGCTTATAGTTGGAGACCTGGTGCAAAAAGGCAGGAGCACTCCCAGACTGTTGAATGTCTATATAATCTTATTTGCCAAAGAGAAGCTAAATTCTAGTGTCATGGCCAGTATTATACCAGCTTTGGGATCCATTCAACAAGTCAACACTTCTCTAAAAAGCAGTCTAGAGCATTTGCAATTAATATATACAGCTCACTTGTGCAAGCCCATTTATTTCAGTGATACCAATCCAAGCCACCCAATACAGAAAATGCAAGCCAACCCAATACAGAGCTTGTCTGCTTTCTTCAGGTTACATCAAGATGATGTACTTCATTTTAAACGTACCATCGGAGCAGGCACACAGTGGCAGCATCATAAGAGCTTTCATTTCACAGTGAGTTACTGCTTTTGGACAAGGGACGTTTCCTCTTCTGGCTTCGCTTGCCTGTAACAGTGCTGACCTCCATTCATGGTGACACTTTTCTGGCAGTTGGATGTGGGTCATGAAGCAACAAAAACTGCTGTGCCTCACCTCAGGATCACACAAGAAAAATACTGGAATGTTCTCCTGCCATCTTGTGATCTGACTCTTTTGAACAGCCAGCACCAGTGAACAGCCACTACCACCATCAAGGCAAGTCGTGCTTCACTTTTATAGTCAGGCAGATGCCATACATGGTGTGTGTACATTTGACATGACACTGATTGCTGTCAGCTGGCTGCAAGCCAAGCGCTATGCTAGTCAACAGCTGTGACAGTAGCTTTAGTGGCCACAATCACAGGTTCCTCTGTCTCACCTGCAGCTGTCCAGGAAAAAGAATAAGCATGAGGCTAAGGAAAGAGCAGAAGCCTGAGTAGCTGCTTCAACAGGAACACAGAATAGCTTCATTGTTGTTTGGGAAGCAATAAAGAGGTATCGTCAGAAGAAGACAGCAACCCTGTTGCTGCAGAAGACAGAAATGTGTGCACTTCAGCAAAAGGAACAACACGAGAGACCTCCTGCAAGTACCTGGAGCACCTGGAAGTTCATGATGCTGCACTGCTGCCTGCAGGTGATGACCAATACAGTGCTGACAGCCTGACAAGCGGAGCTGTTGTGTTGAAGGTGGACACATCCCTTGAATAACAGATACTGCCAGCGTCTTTCCTTCAGCAGTCCTCAAGATTGCTACTGACTGGATGCACAGACATGACTGTGTTTTCCTGTCTTCATCTGAGTCTTCCTCCTTTCTTCCAGCTACCACAGCTGACAAAGATTTGCTTATATCAGGAACTGTCCAACAGTCACCAAAGCAGCTGCAGGATGACCACAGAGCATGCTTTTGGGAAACAGTGATCCCTGGTGCACAATATCAACCACAGATACGTCACCTGCAATATTGTCTGGAGCAGTTAGGAAGCATTCCAGAGAGAGAAAGACACCAATTTTCCAGGCAGACTGAGCACACTAGGAGCTACCACCTCCTAAGGGAGAATTGCTGGGAATACAGTATCAGGGATACCTCACACAGATATGTAGACATTAATTTGGAAAAAGAGTCTTTGACAAATACGTGGGGTCACTTGTCCTAGCTTGTGGGATGTGAAACCACTAGCCAAGGCCCATAATCTCCTGGACCTGAGCTTTTGCTGCACTTGCAGTGTGCCTTATTGAGGGTACAGCGCTATGAGATACACTTACTGACAAGAAGGTGGTAAGTGTACCTTTGCTATGTGATCTATTTAAGCATTTTGGCCTATTGACTCCAAGAAACGGTGGGTGCTTTCTGTGGAATACCTCCTCAAATGTTTTGTAAAATGGTACTTTCTTAGAAGAATGAAAGAAGAGCTCTCTCTGACCAGGAACATTTGATTTAATGCTCAAAAAGTGAAAATCAAATCACATTTAAACAAACAATATTTCTGTCTTCCTTAAACTGCAACTGTTTACATGCTGTGCAAAGAGTGGGGGCTTGAACCATAGGATCAGAGAGGTCTCAGCTTGAAAACTTTAATCTTTGGATTCAAGTTACTTGTTGCCTCTTGGAGCCCCCTGGAGAACACCAAAGGCTAAAGGAGCTCCTGAAGATCCACCTCCAGAGGAATCAAAGCAACTCAGCTTCCATGGGCCACTGCTTTCACTACAGAAGGGATCACTAGCTGAAGGGTTATGATACCTCAAGGTATGTTCCCTGTAGAAGGCAGTCGTTCATGCCTGTAAAAGGCAAATCCTTACCAAAATTCATTGCTTAGCAGCACCAGCCCTTGTACTGATCTTTTGCAGAGCAGAAGGAAATACCTGAACGAAAATTTGCTGAACGCTGCCCAGCGTCCAGGTCTGTGAAGACTGCCTGTATACACCTCTGATTTGCTATTTCCTTTGAAGCACTGCTTCATATAGCTTCACCCTGATTCTCTTTGGTTTTCCACTCTCTCATTGCTTCCACTCTCTCACTTTTCATGGTACAAAGAAAGGAAGGTTCATTAAGTGGAACAATGTCAATGTACAAGATAAATGTTTCTAATTAAAGAAAATGCAAATGCAAACCTGATTCATATTTAGCAACAGGGATATTCTTAGCTGCTTCAGCACTCTTTGCCTATAATTTATCAGCTGGGCCTCAATGTGACAGTGAAGAGCAGGGTTTATATGTACTACGACTGTATCATGGGGTCCTGGATACTTTGCAGGAGCCTAGGTGAACACCCAGCAATGCCATGTCAGAATGAAATACAGACCGCAGCATCCCCTGTGTCCTGCTTTCCACACAAGGGAAATCCAAGCACAGAGACCAGAATAAAATCACAATGTTGTCCAAGAGCTCCACTGAACTAGGTGATCATAGGGTCAGGACCTGAGACATAGACCCCAAAGGACATTTGCTCTGCAGGGTAAACATGACTTCCATTACACTGCCTCCCGTGTAGTGTCCTCAGCTCAGAATGGTGCCCCTTCCACCCAGACTGTCCCCTCTGTAGTCTTCTGCATCTAGGTGGGACTCCCAATACACTTACCACTCAGGCTGTATGCTCTGGAGCAGTATCAGCTGCCTAAAGCAATCGCGTAATACATTATTAACATGGGTGAAAGAAACCTGTTGCTTTGCTTGACAGTGCTTCTTCTTTTTCCTAGCTTTTGCTGGAGTTTCTGAGTCACAGGTTCTTATGGACAGCTGTTCCTCATGCATGGGGTTTTCAGAGCCTGCTGCTGATGGAACCTCAAGTTAATGTAGTCAGACATCAAAGAGGAAGAAGCAGAAAAGCAACCAGAAAGCATGCTTTGTTAGTTCATTTATCCACAAGATCTGCTTTTGCAATGCCTTTCCAGTTCCCTGATTATAGCAATGTTCCCTCTTCAGCAGTCCTAAGGTTTTGCCTCCTCGCCCTGCTGCTTTTTTGATTGTCCTCCATGCAAAACCCCTCGAGATCCAAGCCTCTCTCCTTCATTTCATTGTGCTCACATAGATTACCAAACATTTGTTTGCAGATGTTGTGCAGCATTTAGTAGCAGTGTTCCAGGAAAGCTCTGATGCACTATGAATATAAATTTTCTGCTGGTTATCATCCAGATTTTATGTTAGCAAAACCAAACATAAAAAAAGAGCAATATAGCTACTGGCACTTATGTTAAACTAGGGGAATATACTGCCTAAATGGAGATCTTTTTATATCAATGCAGCTTAAGTTACCACTAAGTCAATTCAACATGCACAAAAGTCCCCAGGTACAGTCAATATTGATCCACAAAGTTAATCTTTCCTTGTGCTGTCCATGCTGCTAGGACCTGGTCATGCAACACTGAAATCAACTGAAAGTATTTATTAAGAGTTAATGAAGACCAAATTCTATGACAAAATTGTTCTTGTGAAATAGAAAAGGAGGTCAAAAATAAATGCAGACCTACAAACCCACTTGAAATTAATCATGACTTTGCACATAAATCAGCCATCACTTTATTTGCACATATAGTCATAGTAACTACCCAGCCCAGAGCAGCACCGCCCACAGATTTTTAACAATTTACATCAAATACATATTGCCCGTGTCATTGTTAATGTCCCTGGCCTACAGACATCCCTGAAAATTCCACTCCTCCAGACTAAAATTAGCTACAGATGTCTCTCAATTTGTTTTTGTTCAGTGAATGCCATATATTCTGACAAAAAAATATTGTTATTGGACAATATATCATGAAGCATCTGTACTATTTCACTGATTAAGAGCCTTTCCAGATGATGATGAGAAGCTTTAATGGTTAAAGCTCAGCAGAGGAACTGATAGATATGTGGAAAAAAAGGGTGGGTAGTTGAGCCACTCTCCAGCACCCCATTGCAGATAACTCCCAAGTTATTGGGTTATTATTGGGCTATTATTTGATGATTAGTTATTACTGGGTGCGGGTCTTTGAGCCAGGCATTTGTGCTAAGCATTTATCTACATGGAGAAATGTGTGAGTCAAACAATGCTGGTATATTTTATCTCAGTAGAGCTATATCAGCATAAATCCTTGCATGAACACTTCCCTTCCTGACTAAGACTGCTCACATGGGAATGTGAGCACTATAACTATGGCACTATAGATAGATCAATATAGTTCTACTGGTAAAAAATCCTATGTAGAAAGTGCTGTCAAAACTACTAGAAGAAAAAATACCAATTCGCCTTCATTTGTTCAGCCACATTTCTTCACTGTTACATAGAGAAAAGAAAATAAATGTCTTCCCTATATAATGCAGAAAGGAGAACTTTTTACATTGTCTGGTACTATCTATTTCCTCTGTGCCAACAGTAATTGCTATAAAACTGCATATCAGGAATATAGTAGTACAATATAACTCAGAACCCAGAGAACCAAAAAGCAATATAGACCCCCAGAAAGACTCAGTGAAGCTTGGTAAACTATGACTAAGGGGGGAAATGGCAAATTGCCCATTTGCACTAATTAAATGTAATCACAGCTGACAAGTAACTGTTCCTTCCAGGGTCTTACAGAACCTGTTCAAAAGCTCTAATCCTAAATTAAATCAAAGTACAAACAGTTCCAAAAGGCATCAGAGATAGCATGGTCACTACTGGAATATTAAAATACAACATCAGCCATCTAACACAAATCAACTGATTTCTTATCTGGCCAGTTCTTGTTGTGATGAAACCCCCTGTTCATCCCAGTTCAATACCATTCTTCTCCTCTGCCTGCACTGAGTAATTTGCTCCTTTCTTCGCAGCCAGCAATGAACTGTGGAGGTGGAACAATGAACTCTTTCATGACAAGAAAGAGAAGAAAATAAAACCCCTTTCACTGGATATCTTTTGCTCTTGGTCTCTCTCTTTTCCTGAGACAATGGCTGCCTAAGAATTTTCAAAAAAGAGAAGGCTAAAGAAGAGATTATTAAAGGTATAATGGTCAAAAAGGACACCCTTTTCATAGTACATCTCTTACCTATACAGTTTCAACATTCAGAGAGCTAGATTCTTATCAATTATAAGCAGGCACATGCTTGTAAGTGCTGGAGGATCTCTGCAGGCACTGATGGTTGGACACCATCTCTCCTTGCACACCATGAGGCCTCCATACTGCAAGTCGCTGCAGCAGGATGGATGCATACACTCCTGATGGGGACCACAGATAGACTGATGCAGCTGCAGGACCCTGCCATGCTGAAGCATGGGTATGGGGAGCGAAACCAGCACTCCTCACCTCCACACACACGTGGGAAAGCCAGCATAGCCCTTTTGCACAGTGTATGGAGTGATGCACCCATCAAATGCACTACAGCAGCACAGTGCAGGCACCAGGCTAGGCAGAGTTCCTCCTCATACCGCAGCATGGTCCATTTGCTTGGCTTGCCAGACCAAGTCTAGTGCTGTCACCATTATCCTAAAACATCTCCAGCAAACCTAAGTCCATACTGGTAAAAACTAAAAAGCAGAGATCAAGCTAAGCACTGCGGTTCCCCAAAGCTACCAGTTAACTCCCTTTAAGACACTACCCTAATAATTAGTAAAATAAGTGGAGTTTGTGGTGTATGAAGGAGTTTGCCCATGTGGAGGAACGTGTGAACTAGAGCTTTCTTCTCTCTTTCAGTGGTGCACCAAAAGGTTGAATAATTATTTCCATAAGGATTCCTAGATATTTTTTTTTAAAAAAGCCCAACAGAAGCTTATGGTTTTAATTACAGCTGGTAGAGTTGAAATCGGTATTCCATCCTCTCTGCCCCAAAGAATACTTTCCATGAGATTTTGATTTTAAAAATATGTTCTTATTGTTCCTATGACTCTTTTCAGATGCCTGTCCTTCTTTAAGAACAGTGTCTTAAGCTGTCTCAAGGGCTTTGTTGAAATATTAATTTATTTTATCCTCCAACATATTCTTTTCATTAGAAAGATGTCATTTACTGCATGGTCTGGGTCCTCTAAGAAGTTCAGCTGCTCCTGAAAAGTCCAAGTGCTTAGCTCCTCATAGGAGAGGCTCAAGACAACATCCCTGAGACAGCCCTGAGCACAGGGCCCTGGGAAAAGGCTGAATGCAATTCCCATCCAACTGAAAAGCAGATGAATAGCTGCCGCGAGAACAAAGGCTGCGTTTGCTGGCAGAACAAACTGAAATTAATCCAGCATTATGGGCCTGGAACTTTGATTCTTCTTGGAGCATCTTCACATTTATATTCAGCCTCCCAAAGTGGAAAAGAAGAGGAAAAGGACACACTTTGTATGCCATCCAAGAAAGCCAGTAACCCAGGCTGCTTTACACACCTCTGGTATTGCTGTTTAGCATTTCAGGAAACTAGAGTCTCTCCTGCTTCTACCGCTACCAGTCACTCCTTTAGTTCAAATAGGTGAGAAAAGCATTATGATTCCCTATCTCTGCTAAGGACCCACATGACAGGGGGTCAGAGAAGCTCAAGATAATTACTTCTTCAGCTTAAGGGGTGACTTCCTTTTTAAAAATCCCAGGAAAATACATGTCTACATTTCCAGCTTCCTCCAAACCATAAGACATGCCTGATGCAAGATAAAAGTTAACCATGCAAAGTCAAACACTGAAAGATTCATAAATGTTAGCATAACGGTAAGCAAAATTTTGAGTAGAAAAAAATGTATGCAACAATATAATTAAAGCTGGTGGCATAATGTGTAACCTCAAGGGGTCTAAACTAAGGCTGCCCCAGCAACCTCACCTTTCAAAGTCACTTGTATTCATGTTTCTTTCTCAGAGGTTTCTGGACTGTGGTCCAGCTTTGTTTGTGGCTGTATGGAAAACATAATTTAAAAAAAAAAAATTATTTCAAAGACAACCTTAGAAAATGTCGATTTTTAAAATACTCTAAATAATTATTGTAGGGAAAAAAAAAAGTAGCAATTTACAATAATTTGCAAAGTTTCAAGTTCCATAAAGTCTGCCTGTTCCTAAAGTCAAGCAAAATGCTATGGTTACAGTGATCATGAAAAGGTATGCTGATTAGCACTCACTTCTGAATTTCATAAAATAACCACAAAACCTTCTTCCTAGAAAACATTTGTCTTAACCCCGATTCTTACTTTGGAAACCTAGTCTGGTTGCTGATACTTGGGAGCTGCAGCATTTCCAGTGCAAGAACTTCTCCTGCAAGCTCTTATTTTATTTAGCAAAATTCTGCTAAGCTGATGAGTGAGGCCGCTATTGCTAAACAACACCAGAAGCTCCTCACAAATGTATCAGCATCTTCTCTCCTTTCTGCAGAGGTGACCGTGCATGAGGGTCAGCAATTCAGCAAAGGGAGCCTATTAAACTAAAAGACGGGCCATTCTCTAACAGATTCATAGGCATATCTCCAGTTCTTTGGTTCCTACTACTCCCAAATTCAGGAAGCTTGCCTAACTGTCCTTGTTTCCATCTGTGGGATTTGCTAGCCTGGTTGAAGGTCAAACTCTAACATACAAAGAGCTTACTAATACAAAATGACATCATATTTCCCATTAAGTTACTCAGCAAAAAGAGAGAAACAGCTGATAATATTAAAGACTCACAAACTGGATATTGCCACCATTGATGGATCTTAAAAAAACAGGTCATCCTGAAATACTTTGAAAGCTTCTAAAACAAGTGCAAGATCAAAGGTCATAAGGTCAGCATGCCCAAGTGTTACCACAAAACAAAATGTTTTGTCATCTGTCACTGGTTTGGAAAGCCTTGTTGTAACAGCTGGGTGATTTCAGGCATGCAGTGTGACTTCTTCAGGATAACCTTTTAATCTCATAAACTTGATTGCTTGCAGTATAAAGTAGCTTAAAAAAAAAAAAAAAAAACCAAAACAGAAAAGCAGACTTTCAATACTTATATCAAACCGCCAGCTTCCCTAATGAGTAACATTTTTTTTCTCTAAAGTGCTAGGTTTGTAAGGAAGATTGAATTTTGTGTTGGTTTAACAATAGCAAAACTCAAAAAAATAACTGCAGGATGTATCTATTTTTCTTTCAAATACAATCTCAAATCCAAATTTCCTAGTTAGAAAAAATTTAGTGTCAGGGTCACTGGGAACAGAAAAAGCATGAAAACCAGAAAGTGTTCATGTAACCTTAGAAAAAGCAGATGAAAAATCTTTAGTGAAACACTGGAGTTCCTAAACCAAGGGCCACTGATGAAAGGGGCAGACAGAAGACTTTCAGAAAAACAAAAATTGTTATTAGTAGATGCTAAGATTCTTCAGTGGGTGATAAAGACTAACAGGTAGTTCCTGTCCATTCCCCCAACCGGTAAGAGTTCTTTTTATATCAGACATGCAACAATGTGTGGATTAATGGTGTCATTATCCCCAAAGCTAGAATATGCTGTAAGGCTTCACCAAAATTTTTCATTTCATGATATAAACAGCACCATATACTGAAAACCATGAGTATTAAAAGAAAAAAAAAAAAAAAGAAAAAAAGAAATCATTGTCATCATTGAGATGTAGGTGAAAATCAACACATTAAAATCTGCAGGTTTAGATACTCAATGTTTTCAGAATTTAATCTGGCCTAGTAATTTGCATTGCACATCAGACATACGGTGACTCACAGTAATTACTGACATGAGCACAGAAACAGAGACTATCTGCAAATAGGCTGTGCATCAAAGATGAACACAAAGCTGGTTTATTCTTATCATTTGACCCTTTTGGGAGTCAGTAAATGCATACTTTAATAATAACCTGGTTTCCAGAAAGATGGTCCACAGGATTATTCCCGCTGCCAGCCCCTGTGAGCTGCCAGATAACTCCTTCAATTGACAAGAGTGTGACCAGAGACCCATATGGCCCTTTTCTTACCCTTGCATTACCATGCAATAGGTTGGCTTTCCCTGGGCTCCACCTACACACTCTGATACCCTGTTAATGTGATGCAATTTAACACTATTCTGATGACAAGGCGGCAGACAGGCATTTTTACACTCCACAATTAAAAGAAAAAACAGTTACATGTACTACAGTGGCATGGGGATGGGGCTTGATATGCACAGCTAAAAGCAGGAAAAGAAGGGAGCATGACAAACCTTCCCAAAAGGCATTTCAGATGTGAGAGCAATAAGGAGTTTAATCTTTTCTTCAAAACTGAACTGCAGGTAAAAGGTGGGGAGAAGAAATCAAGCCATATGTCATACAAAATCCACTGCCTACACTGTGAGAATTAATGTGAAATTTTGATTAGGGAAAGAGGTGCAAGCAGAGTGTCCAGACACTGGCACCAGGTAAAATGCCAGCCAGAGGTAAACAAACACAGACCAGTGGGCTCTGCATATCTTTTCTCTGCAGTTTCGAGCCTGTAACCAGACAACAGTCCACTCATTTCCTTTAACAAAAGCCAAAGTTCAAAACTGTAACCTCCCCAAAGTCACTAACCCACCAGCCTAGCACAAGTACTTTACAAGCATGACCAGTTTTACAGTTGAAATGACTCCATGTATAAAGGGGACATGGGAGCCAGAAGTGTGGAAAGCCTTCCACCACCCTCCTGCCCAAATCCGGACACAAGAAAAGGCAGCGGTGTGCCTTTGTCTGCTTTCATTCCTAGCGCACACACCAGTGCTGCTACAAAAGAGCTGCAAGCTGGAAGGGGACTTGGTGCATTCCTGTTCATCTGCTCAGCCAGGAGCCAGGCCAGAAGCACACACTAATTCCTGGCTGGCTATTTAATAGCAGCATCAAGGCAATAGGAGAAAACTGAAAATTGGTGGTGGGCTTGAGTGTGCACTGGCTCTCTCTTTATAAAGGGAATGGTAAAATAAATCAGTTCAGCTTTGGATGTGCCAAGCTAAGTTTGTAAGTTATAATATACAACATTTTAATTTGGTATGGCTGTTTTTCAGTGAAATTTCAGTGAATGTCACTGAAATTTTTCAGTATTTCTGTTTAAGGCCACAGGGCTGCTCAAAAGCCAAAGCAGAGAGCCTTCACACTAGTATGAATGAAAGCAAATACAGTGAATATGTGGATTAAATGGCAGGGTCATGATTTCTGTATCAAAGGAGAGGAACATGAACAGATTCATCAACACCCTCTGCTATGGAGGATTGCATCACTGTGAGATGAGAAAAGAAGTAGTGCACATGGCCACCATGTGCAAGTGGGGCAGGAATGCTGGGCAGGCCATGGCCAACATGAGAAGGCAGACAAGAAAGTCATGCTTTCCCTCTGCACTGTCTTTCCATGATCCTATTTTCAATAAATGTTTATGGGAGAGACACCATAGAGGAAACACCCTCTAGTTGCCCCAGGGGAGGTTTAGACTGGATATTAGGAAAAATTTATTCACTTAAAGGGTGGTCAAGCACTGGAACAGGCTGCCCAGGAAGGTAGTGGAGTCACCATCCCTGGAAGTGTTCAAAAAACATCTAGTTGTGGTGCTTAGAGGCAAGGCTTAGCAGTGGACTTGGCAGTCCTGGGTTAATGGTTGGACTTGATCTTAAAGGTCTTTTCCAGTCTAAATGATTCTATGAAAAGCTCCATATACAGCATCAACAAAATGCTTCTGGTACACTCCCAGAGAAGTCCTAAGTCACTTGAGTCACTTGGGCCATTCTCAGGATATCTGTAGAGATATCGCTGGTATATTTGAAACCTTTCCCAACTTTCCCCATCCCTATTTCCAGTGCAGTAGACTTAATCAAATCCAGGCCCAGGCTAGGAACCTAAAAAATTATTTACCGTCCATTCAGTGTAGCTCAGTCAATACAGCTTAGCACCTCTGAGACTGTTAAAGCCTAAACTGAAATAAAGCCAGATAAATTGGTTAGATTGTGGGTAAGCAAGCACCATGAGGATTTTCCCATTGTGCTGTTGAGTAAACACAGAGGAAAAACAGCTCAGGGAGGACCTTCCCTGTTGCTGCTATGATACCGTTCTGCAGGCGGTGTAAATCGGATCTCCAGCACACAGTCACCAAGAGGCTGCCCTGCACCAACTGGCTCACAGCCTCACCAGCCATGGGCAATCCCCTGCTTGTGTGCTGGCTGGCAGCAGTGCTTGCTTGCAGCCAAGGAAAGGTCTGGCCACTCCTGTCTTTTTGCCACAGAGCAGAGTCCTAGAACCTGAATTTATAGTAGAAGAAACTGACGTAAATCCACACAGCACTTGGGTTAATTTTGCTGCGCAGAGGGAAGCGATTGATGCCCAATACTCAGTCGCAAAACTTTCCAAGTGTCTGTAAGGGCAAGGTGAGATATTATGACCAAAATTTCACATCAGTGTTGTTTTCCATGGGAATTACTCTGAGAGGCTGAAACTACACGCAAGAGTTATGCTAAGATCTGTAGCTAGAATTTCTATAGATTTTGTATTTTCCTTTCATTACTACAGTATCATTAATTTATATTATTTTATAATTTTATTAGTAATGACTTTAATGTTTGCTGCACTTAGATGAACAGTCTTCAAAACGTTCTGGGATAGACAGCCTCAAGTATAGAGGTATATATACTGTTTCCTTTATTAACAAAAAATTGGTATTTTTCCTAGTATATAGCAAACAGAAGCAGAGAGTGACAAAACACAGATTATAATCTCTTCATGATTCATAGGTCCTGATGCCCTGAGACTGTTAATGTCATTTCTTATGTTTTGGTATCTTTGCATCTTTGGTACCTTCCTTTGGAAGAAGTACTTATTTTCATTACCTGTTAGCCATAAAATCAACCTCCCCAAAAGACAGCAACTGGTATTTGGTATCTTCTGTCTGCTGGTATTTCCACAGGGTTCTGATTAGGCTCAGTAAATGCTACAGTTACCTGTCTTTGGCCATATTCTGTCATCCTAATTGCAAGTATGCAATGCTCAATACTGTTCGTTTTGCTCTGCTACAGTCAGCAAGAGTTTCACCATCAATTACAAAAGCAGCCAAGTTACATATGTAATAATATACCAGCCCTAATTGTACTCCCCTATTGGCTGAAAACTTTTATAATTATTTGTTAATCTCAGTTACATCATTTTAACTACATTGGGGTCATCATTTTGAGACTGATGACAATCACTTTTATGTTTATTTTGGTTCTTTGGATGACTCAGCCGATTTCCTAAGCAGTCCCACTACCCCCATCCACTCTGGGATTTGATCCTATCACTACTTTGCTTCAGTTCCACTTTCCTCATTATGTCTCCAATATCGATGAGTATGCAGGTCAATTGACTGGGCTGTGCACTTTCCACCTCAAGTGAAGTGGGCCCCCAAACTGAACCCTGCACCTCAGTATCATCCCAGTTTGTACCTGACAAGAGGCCCTGGGTAAGAAACAGAAAGTGGCAGATATGACCTGTTGGCATTTAGGCAAATAGAAACATTTAATAAGTGGATTTACTGGCAGATTCCCAGGCTGCCTGTATGCATCAGTAGCACAGGAGTGCCCAAGTTCCTTGTCCGATCTCCATTCTCCCTGGCAAGCCCATCCCATATGGCAGCACTTCCACTCTTAACTCTTTTTTGTCAAAGATTGTGCTTTTTCACTGACTTTAGGAAAGCACTTTTGATCTCATATGGTTTCTTAATTTTCAAAGGACATGGGAAGAAGGTTAAGATTGCAAAGTAAATTGAAACAAATTACAAGATGACAGTGTTAATGTTAAGTCTGCAAACAGGTTACAAATGCAGACATCTCCGTCTTTACCCGAGCAACCTTCCCCTTATACAAAGTCTGCTATATTACACCAACAAATCATTCCTGTTCCAGCAAAGTACTTTTGGTACTAATGTAATAAAACCTCTCTCCTGTTCCTTTTACAAATGAAAGAAGCCACATGGATGAAAACATGGTTTTGTCATTATAAAAGTGCTGCCACCAGGAGGGTCTGTAGCACTGAGTCAGTCTGAGATAACATCACCGAGACACATCTGTAGCATAAACTTGCCCCACAATTAACTAATCCCTAATTTGGCTAAGAGGCAGCTGAAAAATAGGGTCTCAACATTAGCAGTTGTATCTGCAGGCCTTATTAACATGCTGTCTACTTAAGTGTCCATCAGCTGTTTTTATCACTTTGTGTGGACTGGTGCAGTGAAAAAATCCCGAGTATAAAGCTATAATTTTAAAAAGATAAATATGACACAAACATAATTTTAGGTTATTAGTTTTACTTTAGATGTAGCTTTCTTCTTTGCTAGTGAAATCAAACTTTGTGGAGCTCTTCCATACTCTATATTAACTTTGTTTCATATTTTATGAGCTGTAGTAATAATTTTCTTCTAAACACACAGGTGTATTGCCTCTGTCTTGGAAAAGCTGGTTCCTTCTTAGCAAGGGAAAGAAATGTTTTCAATACCAAACTACACTCTTGGGTGTAATTGACTAGTAGGAAAGAAGGTAAGAGACTAGGCTAACAAAGATGGCATTTTTAATTACTTGCTGAAAACTGACCACTTACGAAAGGTACCTGACCACTGGATTGTCTTGCCAGGGGAAAAAAATAATAAATTCATTTCTCTTATGTGTAGCTAGTTGGGACATACTGAAAGCTTTCTTCAATGTGTACAAAAGGACATTGTATTCTTTCTGATGAGATACTGATGGTAAAGTCTTGTGAAAAAGCACGGCAAATGCTCTGGAAATGCCATTACTTTAAGGACCTCAATTTCCACAGGACTAATAATCCAAAGCCCCAAGAGTTCAGTGCAATCTGACAAATTTTCAGTAAACTTCTCAGTGGCTATCTAGTTTTAAAACCCACCTTAGTCATAAACTGTGAGATTTAATAAAATGTGATGCTAAAACCAGAGGATAATAGGAAGGTTATCAACAGTGGAAACCCAACAGAAGGAACAACACAAAAATTCAAAAGTGCATGAAACATTTAAATTAAACCCAGGTACTGAAAACCTAACAGGTTGAAAAGATATATAGGATACTTAGACATACTGCAAAACCAAACAAGACAAGACAATTATAGTCCAAAGAATGAATATTTCTTTGTAGTTCTTGCAAATTATATATTTTCCCATAGGATAAATGTTTATGACATCATTATTATTATTATTATTATTGTTGTTGTTGTTGTTGTTGTTGTTTACTGCTGCTACTGCTACTATTACTTTTCATTATTATTTTATTTTAATTTATTTTATTTTACTGTTGGAATGCTGACTTTACAAAACTGCAACAAGCATTTTCAGGCCTACGATGACAGAGTATGCAAGACCGCTGACAGGCCACAGTGAATCAAGCTGAAGTGCTTGGGGAGGTGTAACTGGCAACACTCAGGACAGGCCTGGAAATCTCCCTCAGTACTTACATATTGAATGCCAGCTCTCAAAGAAGATTCTTCCTGTCACTGCAGCTTTCAACCTCCAGAGTATCAAGTGATCAGACTTAACCAAAGTAACTAAATTGCCCAGTCTCTGCCAGCCAGCACAGTAAAAATAGTGATCCAATACCACAAAGAGACTCATACATATAGTATTGTAATTCTCAGGATTGTACAGTGTCTAGAAACAGATGTAACTGTTTGTGTAAACTAGCAGGGAGAGGCTAGGCTAATTTTGTTTAAAATGGAGTGCTGTGAGTACTGAGGCAGTCTCCTAGGGATAAAGCAAGAGGCAGGGCACCAAGGCTCCGCGGGTCCTTCTTTGATTCTCCCACTGTCATAATACATGTGCATGTCCCAGTCTCTTCAGTAAACGTGTTCAACTAAAGTTAGGTACATAAATCCGTATTTAGGTAGCGACTTGCTTTCTAGAAGTGTCCAGTGTAATTCCCACTTTGATCCCAGTACAGCAGGCCTTCTTCAGCCCAGGAGAGAAATGCATCTTCTCCCTAGCAGCTAGGGCTTTCTAAAAGACGAAGTCAATGTAATGAAATGATTAGCAGGAAAATAGCTATGCATTTTATGATCAATATTATAGCCAAAATATTGTAGATCAGTTTTGCAATACCTGGATTTTTTTATTATTTCAGATTAAAATGCAAAGGAGCTTGCAGCATTACCCAAAATGGCAGAACAGTCTGGCAGGTGAACCTGGGTAGACAGCTCTCCCTGCTGCATCTGCATTCCCTGCTGTATCATCATCTTACATTGAAGCCTAGGTAAACACCTTCTTTACTCTTTTATAAACAAATTATCTTTGTTATTTTATTTGTAGTAAGACTACCAGAGGGAAAAATGGAAGTTAGAAACTGATGCCATCAGACACCTAGAAGGGGTCAGGAATGCACAAATCTCCTAGTGCTGAGGAATGAAGAGGCAGGTAACATGAAGTTTTCTCTAGCCTCATGGTGCTTTTGGAGTGCAATGAAGGAAATGCTTCCTCAGATTTGCTAATTTTGCATATTCATTATGTTCCAAATGACATTCTCAGCAGTGGTTGCATGCTTTATCCAAAAATATCTTACTTCTGGAAATGCAACATGAATGACAAACTGATATCTTAATGAAAATGACCTCCATTTGGTTACACTTACAAGGCTTTTAAGGTAGGCTACGTTATAGTTTAAATGCTTGCCAAAACAAGCAGACAGACACTTGTGAAAAGAGTCTGAGGCAAATGGCTTGTAAGTGAAAGATTTTCATGAATGTTTTTATATTCACAACTTAAGCAAACATCTTCTGTGCCTCCACAGCAAGAACACTGGACTGGAATGCAAAGAATTCATTTGCAGAAGACCAAACTGGCCACTACATGAAACCAGTGGCTGTGAAAATCAGATTAATACACATCTTGGTTTTCCTGAATTGCTACATACCTCTTAGAAGTCACTTAAGTCAAGATCTTCAAAAGCTTTTAGGAATTTTGGCTTGACAGAGCTCTAGGTGGTGTACCTTGGATACCTTGAAGGACACATACTAGGCTCACATTCAAGGTGTGGCTTGCAGGAACTTTGCCAACACACTTTCTTTAAAGGATATCTCTGTCTGGTTGCACCAGACTGCTAGGTTCTCTGGAGAAGTAGTGTTTTAACCTCTGTGTGAGTTACAGCAGAAATACTAGGGTATACAGCGGAGACATTTTAGCTTTCTGGAGTGCTTGCAAATGTACCGTTACCTATAAATTTGGTGTTATCAGTTAATGAAACTCTACTAATAAGTAACTATGTGGTTACAGAGAAGTGCCTGTTAAGTCACCTTAAAACTGCAATAGGTGCTACCATGCCATTTCGTATACATGCATACACTATAGCACATCAAAGTACTGTAACTGCATTTTCCACATGCCACAGAACATTTTAAAAATTCAAAATAGTAAGCAGGATATCAGAATATTGTTAGCACATTAGTTAAAAGGGGATGTACGCTTTTAGTTTCACCAGGCAACTTTTATACCAGTGCTTTCTGAAGGTGATAGGCTTTACACAATACACAAATTTTCAGTTACTGCTTACTGTCCCAAAAGAACATTTTAACATAAAACCCCCTAACTTTGTACAGAAAAATTATGTGTGTACTGATCACTGTTTTTTCCAGGCAGGCATGTATTTGTGGCCATCATTTTCAGACACAAGAGAATTGAACCAAAGCTCAAACAAACTCTTTTTATGTTCCCAATACTGAAGTAGTCTGTCCTCAGTGCAAAGATGTAAACAAGAGAAAGGGTGTATCAGAAGAGAAAATCAGCCCCCACCCTGTTACTTAAAATAGGTATTGTTTCTATTTAAATGTATGTCCATCTAATGTGTCTGAATTTTTTTTGTCTTTATTTGTTTAGTTTATTTTGAAAGCACACAAATACTGCTTTTAAACTATGTATTTTCCTGGGAAGCCAAATTACATTTAACAGTTTGCTTCGTGTAACAAATACTTTTCTTTGGTGTACAAATTACATGGATTGTTAGGTACACATACCTAGCTCTGAGATCCAAATAAAACTATAAAAAACATATAATACACAATGTAAATAATTCTATAAAAGCATATAATAATATAAATAGCTCAAAATCAGGGGCTATCAAAAGCTTATCCCACAAAAGGTACTTTCACGCTCATTGAATAGTTAGCATAATTCCTATCCCTAAGTTAAGCACTGTTGAAAACTTAAGCAGGAAGCAAATTTTCAAAGACCAATAACTCTAAGTAATGCTTTGTATAATGAATAATCTATAGTATTTTAAGTAAGCAGAACTCTTTCTTATTCCTGTTACTGGGTAACCTTCTCATCCTGCTATGCAAGTTTCAGCTATGCCTTTAAAACTCCGGCCTTTTAAATGTTCCATATTAGTCATAAAATAAATTTGGCCTCTATACACCCAACACCCTGGAAACCCATTCATTACAGCTTTGCTAGTATTGCATGAGTCTCCATATGGCTGCAGATGTAAAGCTTTTTCCTTTCTATTTCATTGATCCAGTCTTAGCTCCAAGGCATAAGAATTCCTGGGGCTCTTTTGTGTGGAGGATTTAAGCAACTTAAAAGGGTAAATTTCTTTCATGGTTCCACCAATTCACATTAACAATTTTCATTCTCTGAGAAAATTTACTATAGGTTGGTTTTGACCCAATACTGTGGTACTCATGGGGTTCCCACAAAACAGCGCATGAAATTGTTGGGTTATAGGGAATGGAGATTAGAAGTTATTTTCTGAGCGAACTGATGAATTATCCCTGAGCTCTTCCCAGCATCAGAGAAAATAAAAATAGTATTGTCCTGAAAACTCCTGTGAGGAGAAAGATAAAGTTGTGCTGGTTGTGGTTTTTTTTTCTTCCTGAAACTGAATGAGAACATCCACAGATCATTACCAGTGGTGTCCTGCCAAATATTTACATCTCTGTGGTAAACAAATCATAAGCCACAAATACAAATTAGCTCAAAAGAATCCCACTCTGAAAAGATAGAAAGGTGACCTAATCCAAATTAAAACCTCCCCTTATTGCAGGAATCTTTTGATGTCACACAGAAATCTGAGTAATTGCTCTGCCCTGAAGAAATTATCTTTCATATCAAATACGTCCCAGTATTGGTCAAAAAGGATTAGTTTACCTCTACATCAGACACCAAGAACTGCATTAAGAGAAGGCAAACTTTGTTCACAAGTAGAGCTGGGTATCCTAGTAGGGTGTGTACAGCTGCACAGACCCAAAGAATTTGGCCATCACCAACTGCATTACACGAATCAGGACATTACCCTGCTGTATTGAACAAACAGGCACTGCAAACCCACCTGCTTTCATAAGGCAGCTTCTCTGCCTACCTCAGTCTTCTACCTCATCATTTATTAACATTACACCCATGACATCCACCTGTAAATATTTTCCTCCTCTGTGAAAAATGAAAACATATTTCTTGATTCTCCCAGACTGAGACCAGGTCACATTTCAGGCTATCTATACCAGGACACATGGTCATCCCACACCACAAGTACAGTTTAATCTTTGCCTCGGAGATGCCCCAAAATACAGAGAAATCTGACAAGGAAAATTAAGGCAATGTTTAATTGTCAGATTAAATAACATAACAGATTGGGCAGAAATCCCTTACAGTCTGAGTGACGATATCTGTATCCTATTTAAACATAGCAAAAAAAATATAGAAAATTAAAAGATTATCAAAAGAAGTGAACGTATGCCACTAGTACTGCAGTTTTCTCAGGAGAATCATTGTGAGGAAGAGACGTGGCTGAATAAAGCAAACAGCCTGTCCTCTTGTCCCTTTAAAAAAAAAAAAAAGTTAAAAAAATAAACCAAACACCAAAAAAAAATAGCAGCTAACATGTTCTGGTAGAATTTGCTAACACTTCAGAATGACATCTTCAACAGTGCTCAGCTTTGCCATAACTGCTGTCACCCAGTTTACAGTAAATGTACATGAGTCACTGGAATTTTTACTTTTGACTGTGATGCAACATAAATTAAAATCATGCAGAGATTTTCTACATTTCAAATGTTAGTGTTTCTTAAGCACTTCTTACCAGCTATCATTCAGCTATTCTGAATCTCCACTGATGTAACTAAGACCAGAATGGGGTCCAAGAAAATGAAAAACTGAAAAAGAAGTCTGAATTAAGATTTGTGTATTTACCTATGTCATTTTTCAACCGAGCTGAAGTGAAGGTCTGTTACCAAAGGAAGAAAAAAAAAAAATCACCAAAAGCCAAAACTAAAGCATCAGAAAATATACTGAGAATCTGATTTATCTCCCAGATACACTTCTGATATAAGGGCTTTTCATTTTTATGTTATTGATGTACATTTTTAAGTGTAACACACTCCTTTTTTCAAAGAACTCATAGACAACCAAGACTGAAACAGACAACATAGAAGAATGTGATGCAAAATATGAAGCAACTAGGGAAAACTAAAGAGATATCTCAAGGGCATTACAGAGATAAACAGTAGAAAATTTTCTGAAGGTCATGAAATTGTTTACAACATCTGAAATTAATCTATTTATTATTTATATTCATTATGAAAAATTCTATAAAACTCATTTACTAGCAGCAAAGATTTCGGTAAATGAAAAATGTGCATATCCATTTCAGGACACATGGCTGATGGTGTTGTTAGTGAAATTACATAAACTATACTTTTTGTCAAGCAACAGCCTCTGATTAGTAATTTGTAAAGTAGTATTTTTTATTAAAATGCTCATCTATCTCTACTTATATACCATTCTACAAATTCCATACTTTGGATATATGTGCTGGTTTCGGCTAGGGTAGATTTAATTTTCTTGTTAGTGTCTGGCATGGGCCTGTGTTTTGGATTTGTGCTGGATACAGTGTGATAACACCGGGATATTTTAGCTATTGCTGAGCAGGGCTTACCCAGATCCCAGGACTTTCTGCTCCTCACCCCACCCCACCATGAGCAGGCTGGGGTTGCGCAAGAAATTGGGAGAGGACACAGCCGGAACAGCTGGTCCCAACTGACCAGAGGGATATTCCAGACCATATGACATTATGCTCAGCATATAAAGCTGGGGGAAGAAGGAACTGGGGGATGGGAGGTGGTGTTTGGGGTGATGGCGTTTGTCTTCCCAAGTAACCATTACACGTGACGGAGCCCTGCTGTCCTGGAGATGGCTGAACACCTGCCTGCCCATGGGAAGTGGTGAATGAATTCCTTCTTTTGCTTTGCTTATGTGTGAAGCTTTTGTTTTCCCTGTTAAACTGTCTTTATCTCAACCCATGAGTTTTCTCACTTTTACTCTTCCAATCCTCTCCCTCATTCCACTGTGTAGGGAGTGAGTGAGCGGCTGCGTGTGGCTTGGTTCCCAGCTGGAGTTAAACCACAACAATATGTAAAACATAACTGTGTTTATAAAGCCAAGACTTAGTCAATGAAACATATTTCAGACAGACTGAGATACAAACAGCATATCCCAAACTCATACTGTAAACATATTTCAGCACATACCCTGTTCCCATGGACCGGCAGCAGAGGATTCTGAAAGATTCAGGAGGTAGAGAAAGGTCTCCAGTTTTATGTGCTTAAAAGCTGAACAATCAATGCTTAATACAACATAATCAATGTTGTCAATATATTTGAGCCTTGGTTAAAATGCTTTAGTAATTTCTTTATGAAAGAATAAATGTATTTTTTCAAATACAACTAAATGCTATGACATCTGAGGCACTTGGTGCACAACACCATGCTAATTCTCTGGGTTCTGTGAAATTCTTTTCTATAGCAGACAGGTTTGATGTATGTGATTGACTGGCATCATTTAGATCAGTGGTCTCCAAACTTCTTTGATTGCACATCCCTATTAGTGAAACATTTTTGAGCACGCACACCCAGTATTAAGTTACATGCATTGCTGAAGTCCTAAGATGTTATTCCTGCACACCAAAGGATCATCTTGCACACACCACTTTGGAGACCACTGATTTAGATGATCTAAGTATCATAAACAACTGCAGTGCTTTGGGTGACACAGACATCTGGGCTTCTTCCTTGCAGTGCTGCAGAAAACAGTTGGATGCAGAAATCTGTGGTCCCTATGGTCAGATATAGTTTGCGAGTCACAAGTACAGGCTATCAAAGTATGGATCATATTCTGCATGTTGATTGTGTTTTTAAAATAATGCAGCAATTAGAGAAACTAAATTAATAGCTGAGCCAGACACCGAGTAATCCACTAATACAAAACTATCTAAAGCATCAGCAGAAAACAAAGAACAAAAGTATTAAAGTATCAAAACATAAAAAAGAGCTCTTAAAGGGTGAAAACAAGACATATAAGAGCAAGTTGTGAGGACTTGCACAAAGAGTAGGTATACTATGCAGAATAGCCTGTGAACTGACATGTGTTTGAGAGCACGTTAAGTTCTGAAGGTTAAAATCATTTTGGACAAGACTGAGGTGCCATTAGCACAATGAGGAAAGGAAACTGAGAAGCACTGGCTAGGATCAACACAGCCAGCCTAGCTGAGGCACCCATTCACTGTATTCACAGAGGTTTCCAACTCGTCAAGGCCTGTTCTGGGCTGTTCAAGTAATGTAGATTACCTTTACCTGCTTAAGAATGTAATGTACCAGGGTTTCAGATTAATACAAAATATACAGATTTTCCTGCCTGTTCTACAGCTCAGACTTGCATTTTATCAAGAAGCAAACAGAACTGAATGCATTCAATTTGATAGTTAAAGCCCTAAAACGGCTTAGCACCTGACTGCCTAGCAGCGGATGGCTTTTGCCATGTAGCATTTCACTGATTAGAGTTTAATGAAGACAATAGACTGAGATGTTCAAAGAGAGTGCATACAACAAAGTATTTTCCACGCAAGCATTCTGGTGGGACAGCTTAGACAACTGGAGTGCTGTGGCAGATGGAGACAAGCCCTTCAGGAGAGACGGGCAGGGATGAGGAAGAAGTGGGCTGCCCTCCATGTGAGGGACTAGCTTAGATGTGTGTGGCTCAGGTCTGGGTAACAGCCTGTGGGTCAGGGTTGGAAAAGAGGTTGCTAAGTGTGACACTGTGGTGGAGTATGTAACAGACCACCAAACAGGATAAGGAAACTGATGAAGCTTTCTTTGAACAACATGAGGAAGGCTCTGCATCACTGACCCCCACCCTCATTGGGAAATTTAATGCATTGGGACACCCACGACACCAGCCATCCAGGAGATTGCTGGAGGGTGTTGGGGATAGCTTCCTGTTACACAGGTGCTGTATGGGCCAAGCAGGGCTGATGGACAGTGGGTGATGCTGTACTGGCCATGAAATAGTGGAGTCAAGTTCCTGAGCAGGGGGAGGGAGGATGATGTATATCAGAACACAGACCCCAGTCATTCAGGGAACTGGTAGGTGGGATACCACGAGACTCAGCTCTGAAGGAAAAAGGATCCCAGTGAAGTTGGTTGGCCTTGGAGGAAAGCATCCTCAAACACAAGAACAGTCCATCTCTACAACCAGGAACCAAGCAGACACAACACAAAGCCAGTTTGGCAAAACAGGAAACTCATTATAGAACCCCCAACACAAAAAAAGGCACCATACAGAGACACACAGCAGAGACAGCCTACAAAGAGAGAATCAAGAAGCACTGCCTGGATTTATAGGGATCATATCAGGGAAGACAAAGCTCATCTGGAGTTGGTACTCACAAGGAACATCAAGAACAATAAGAGCTTCCACAATTACATTAGTGGTAAAAAACTGAACAGAGAAAATAGTAACAACTGCTGAGTGGAATAGATGACTTAGTCATAGCAGACACAGAAAAAGCTGAAGTACTCAGTGCATTGACTTGAAGAGGTGAATACACTTCATTTCGCCAAAGCTGTATAAAGCGCAATTAAAGCAGAACTTCTCCCAAATAGAATGAGAAAAGTTCATTGAAATTGGTATTCATAAATGTGTCCTTGAAAACAAGTTTATATAAAGATTTGCCAGCAGAACTTCCTGTTCTGTAGTCATACAAATAATGATTCATTCTTTCAAACCCTCCACTGTAATAATAGTGGTTGTTATTATCTAGTTGCACCTAGGAACAGGGGCTGTATCACAATATGTGAAGTAGTATACAAATAGAGAAAAAGAGGATCACTGCCCCAAAAGCCTGTACTTTAGTGACTCTCTACATTTCTTCCACTGCCTACAATGAAGGTAAGACCATCAGAGTACGTCATTACTCAAATGTCATCATTACAGAAGGGGGGTGGGGGGGTGGGGGGAAGACTACTGGCAGCCTTTTACTACCCTTCTTAGGCAAAAGTTTACAATTATGTACCATGAAGAAGACTAACATATTTTAGAGAAAAAGAATCTGTGGAAAAGATGAGCACTCATCCCTTGGTGTCAGACTGGTTACCATCTATCTCTAAAAACAATGTTATCTTCACCAAAACATTTCAGGGATGCTACATTTCATCTCAAGGCTCTCCAGAGGGCAGCTGCCTTTCATCCGGAGGTTTGCTCTTTCAGAAGAGTGCACAGAACCTGTCACCATCAGATTCCCAAACGAGTTATTTACTGCCCCCCTTCACCTGCCAAGGTCCAAGTGCCTACACCCTTGAACAATTCATAAAATACAACCAGGTACAACAGAGTATTTTTTACATGCACTACAGGAACTTTATCCCCTTCTAGAGTACATAAAAGTTTTGACTGGGCAGGGCCAGCTTGGCTGGCAGATTCTCTAGTGTTAACCAGGTGGCTTTTGTTAAACATGTATCCCATTGTCTGGAGGTCCCACCAGCCACGGCTCTCAGTGTAGTCTTTAATAGCCCATCGTATTGTTCAGGTTTCCTGGAGGCTGGTGCATGACAGGGAATGTGATATATCCACTCAATGCCATGCCCTTTGGCCCAGGTGTCTATAAGGTTGTTTTGGAAATTATATCTGCTATCTCACCCCAGTTCTTTCTGGGGTACTGTGTCACCTTAGGACTTGCATTTCAAGGCCAAGGACAGTGTTCCAGGCCGTGGAATGGGGCACAGGGTATGCTTCCAGCCATCTATTCCAGACAAAACCATCCCCTCCAAATCAGCTTGCATGAACTTCACAATAGTCTTGAAGGTACCGACCTCTTAGACCAGGGGTCCTCAAGCTTTTTAACCAGGGGGCCGGCACGCGGATGCAGTGGCAGGCAGCCATCTGCGGCTGCTTGGTTTCCCCCCTCCCCCCCTCCGCCCCGCCGGGGGGAGGGAGTGTCTGTAAATACCAGGGGCCGGACTGAGGACCCTCCCTGGGGGGCCGTATCCAGCCCGTGGGCCGTAGTTTGAGGACCCCTGTCTTAAAGGATAAGGTAATCTCTAAAATAGTAGGTAGAATCAGCTTTTTAGCATTGAATTAAGCAAAATGTGTGGCTACTTCTTTATTCCTTCCTTTTTTTTCAATTGTGTGAGGGTTTGCTCCAAAGGAGAAGAAGAATATGATCAGCCAACTGGTAATGAAATTCATAATCAGCAACTTAAATTGAAAGTTCTCTTCTGTTTTGGGGCAATGCTGCTGCACTTTTGCTCCTGATCTCACAACATACCTAGATCTTGTGGGTAAATTTAGGTCAAATAAAAAGAAGAAAATAAGCAATAAAAATCTATTTTAAGAGACGCCTATTTCCTCTAAGATACTGTGTAGTGAGAGTGTGTCCCAATGTGACTCCAAAGCAAACAGACAGTCCTAAAAGTGTAAGCCTTAAAGTTAGAAATCTTGGGTAAATATGCACAGGGTCACAAAGGCAACTTTTCTGTGGCTTTGGAAACGGGAGGGCCTCCCAGTTCTGCAGAACCCCATAAAAAATGTGATACTCTTACATAA